>NC_142243.1:59243585-59396458 GCF_052056855.1 Sturnus vulgaris | reverse complement strand
GATGTGTGACAAGTGAAACCTTTGGCAGAACCTTTTCTGAAGGTGCTGCTTACTATTTTCCCCACTCCCCCACTCGGATAGCATACTTCAACAACCCCTTCCCCATGAATATTTGAAAAACAGTAGATAAAACTTCTGAGTTAATGAAGATGGATACAACCAAAGAAGAGTAGCATTCCAGAAAAGCCAAGAATAATGTATGTAATAGACTCATTTTCTGCTTATTTCTATTGTATTTTAAAAGTTGTTACTAGAATCTAGTTTACCTCACTTTCAATCTAGCCATAGCTGACTGAAATATTGTGAGTGAAAATGGAACTTTTAGAAAATTGACTGAATAAGACAGTGGGAGCACATTTCCATTTTCACATTAAAGTAATAAAATTAAGAAATTTCACATGGTATTGTTAGGAGCATAAACATATATGTATACATTGATATGTAATCCTACTTTCCTTTGCTTGTACCTTTGTGTCTTGGTTTAAAAGACAGATGTCTGCCAAGGAAGGTGGGAACCTCCCTCGGAATGGAGAATATGACCCCTTTCCCTCCAAATCATTATAACTTTGAAATTAAGAGGCTTTCAGGCAAAGATATGGAAAAGGAGTTCTAGTTCTTTACTAGTGTGTGTGTGTGTGTGTATAACAAGGCAAACAAACATCAACAACAGTAACAGGAAACAAGAACCCAAAACCCAATGAGCAGCCTCTCCCTGCTCTTGGCGCAGTTCCGGTCACAGCCGCCAGGGGCGCCGGTGGCTCCCGGCCGGGCAGGGCGGGTGCGATGATTCCCCCGCGCCTGCAGGGGGCGCTGTGGTTGGTGCCAGTTTAGTCACGTCTCCCTCACGCGATAATGGCGGATGGGCAGCATGGCACGAATGGGCTGCAGCAGGAACCTCAGACCAGCTGGAACGGCAGGGTGGGCTCACACGGGGCAGCAAGAGGTAGCAGAGACTCGGCAGCTGTGGAATAGCTGTGAGGCCTCCTGGCAGGCAGGGGGTGCTTGGCTGCAGTGTAGCAGAGAAAGCTTGGAGCAGTGGTAGAGAAATGGCAGGGGCAGGGCAGTGGCAGCCTGGCTCCCAAGGCGGCCCGGAGAGGCACTCTTTGAGAGGTAAGGAGCTTGGGGTGCCAGGGTTTCCCTTGAGGCACCTGAGCAGGCGGTGAAGAGTTCTTTTTCAGTGAGGTAGGGTCTTAATAAGGGTCCAGTGCACGGCTGCTCCCACAAGCTGAGCTTCACTCATGGCAGGAGAAGGCAGTAGGGCCAGAGCCTCGCAGTGGCGGCACATTCTCCCCACAGGTACTGCAGGCTGTTTCCCTGCTAATGCCGACAGCCAGACAGAGCTAGGAGTTAAAGCCAGCCTCTTCCCCCAGCCCAAATCTCAAGGTGTCTTTGCCCCTCGAGAGAAACCCTTTCAGCTAAGAGAGCAGCCAGCCGCACCCTTGGCCTGAACCTGGCAACTTCTTTTGTCTCGCTTAAGTACTGGTCGTTATTGTCTCTTAGCAACATATGGGAGAAAATTCCCAGAGAGAGAAAACAGAAGGAGCAGTCCTAACCTCCAGCACTTTGTCTAGCCTGACACATATTCAGCTCTAACTAATCTCTCAGAATTCTCAATATGTATACAAACATAATTTCCTATTGTCATTAGCCTCTTTTTCTCACATACTCGTCATCTGCTGAATACACTTGCAATTTAAAAAAAAAAAATCCCTGCTGTTAACACTCTGCATTCCATTCCCACATCTGTGTATTTTGGGTTTGTGTTTCGGTTGACTTTTTTTTTCCCATAACTCATTTGATGCTGCAACACTATCATTCTTTTCAAGTGTCTTTTAAAGAAAGTAAGAACTAGAGTGGATTTTTAAATTTAATTCCTGTCTCTGGATTACACAGAACATGTATTTTGACTTACAGCACTTTTAAAATAACTACTGAAAAAAATAGTTTGAAGGTAAGACAGACCTGTGAACACCAGTTTTTAACACAGGAATCCAAGTTCTGGAAAGGTAGGGTGCAGACCCTTGGAAAATGGTTGTGCACTTGTGCAGCAGAGTGCACTGGTGACAGTAAAAGCAGTTATTTCTTCTTCCTATTAAGAACACTGACTGCCAGAGCAAGGACAGTAGGAGTTCTTGGCTCTTGACACATTTTATGCTTTTCCTTTATAATGCTGCTCAGTTAAGTCTGATTTAAGTCAAGGCTTGGATGCAAGTTACACTAAAATACCCCTAGAAACTAATAATAAAACTATTAAGCAGTTTACTCTTTCTGAGTTTTGTATTAATGCATCTGCGTACACCTTGTGTCATTAGTCTTAAGTTCATTAGTGAACTTAAAAAGATGTAAATTCTATTTTTTAAAAGAAATTTAGATTTAAAGAAATTTCTAAGTTTTAAGATTTAGAAATCCATAAATAATTCTGTACATTTGTGGTTATTAAGGAGTTTCTAATACTTTCCATAAAACCACAGAGTAATATATTCTAATTTTTCTGTGCCTCTGTAATTGGGTATTTGTTGGATATGGGCTTACCAGTAGAATGGGCCCTTTTATCTGCCTTTAGGCTTTGACACGGTTTATATTCTCTTTTCACTTGTATGTAGCCAGGCATAACGACACTGTAGGTATGATATGGTCATTGGAGCATTGCACAAATACATCTGCTGCAAGCTGTATTATGAGGTTCAGCTGCACATCTTCAGTTTCTGATACTGCTGCTTATAAAGGTATAGTTACAAAATCGTGCAAGTTGATTTCCTCTTTGCATATTTTTTCTTACCACCTGTTAGTGAAAGAAGCAACTATGTTCTCTTCCTGTTCTCTTTAAATGATGTAATGAAAACATAAGAATTTCTATTTGAAGTTTCACAGGTTCTCTGTGGACATCCAAACATCTGTTATAGAAAGTTGAAAGATAGGAAATTTTGTGGCTAAACTGGTTTTCTGTAAAAGATTTTCCAGGAAAATACTCAAAAATAATATACTTATTTTCCCTTTTGATATTGAATTATGATGTTGGATATTTTACTTTTCCATCTATCTTTTACAGAAGTAATCAAATCAAATCCCACATCTGTTGATTTTTGACTTTGGAAAATCACCTAAGAGGAGAAACTTATCCATATTGAATTCTCCCTTATGAACAATTTAGAATAAGCTAATTTTCTTTCAGGAGACCATTAAGTTGATTTTGATACTAGAATTGAGACTCAAAAGTTCTTTCTCTCCTCCTGTTCTATCTTTTTCAAGTCTCTAAGCGCTTACTCTACATAGCCTTCTAAAACTTTGCGAAAAAGCTGTGTTCCTTGTTTCAAAGTAAAGTCACAGAGGAAGTTCAGTCCAGATCCATAGTGTTGTTTGGGCAGGTGATTGGCTTTGAAGAAAATAGAAACTGTTTCCACAGGTAATTAGTAAGTTTGTGTGGAAGTGACCTATCCAGAGCAGGCAGTGACAGATCACAGCTGTGAATTCACATCTATCAGCTTCCAGGCTTCAACCAGTCTACTCTTTGCCCCACATACTATCTCCTAGCTGATAGAACTTTGGTTTTGCCTGAATTTCCTGCAGCATTGGGACTCACTGAGACTTACTCTCACTAAGTGTGGTCAGGAGTAAGGTGGTTATCACTTAGTAGTCCAAGTGCTGAATTCACCACAGCAGTCCAAAGGAAACACAAGCAATGGAGTTAAGTGTATCATTATGCCTCTTAATTGAATGTTATAAGATAAAAACAAGTAGAAATAAATAATGGAAAAATGGCCATTTTAATAGAAATACATTATATAGAATACCAAAAGTATGTTTAGCAAAGAAAGTCACTACAGTTTTATGATCTGCTGCACCTATGAGCTAATTTTCAAACTCTAAATCCATTTATTTAGGCATTCAATTCTGTCAGTATTGCTTTTGTACATGCTGTTATCTAGAAGGAATTTTATTTTATGAGACTTTTGAATTATGGTTTTTGTTAAAAGATATTATTTTAATGTGTATGTTGTACTAATTTTTACAAGACAGTAACATATAGGAATAGGGAATGAAAGTTCCAAAGGATGCCAGATAAAAATGCTCTTACATGAACTGTTTGTATGCTGCTATGTGTTATTTAGCATTTTTTTTAAACCGATTCCAGACGTTTTTATTGGAATGGGAAGATAAAACAAAGGTCTTTATTGCTCAGTGCTGTTTCCAGTGACATGAGTTCCAATAATTCTAATCTGGCTGTTCCTTATCCTGCAGAATCTGAAAAGTCCATAATTTTCCTAAACTTTCACGACATTGCATATTCCATTATAGTAGTTTGTACAGAATTCAAATAAACTGATTTAACTTTTGTTTTGTTTTTTGTTTGTTTCCTCTGGGTCTGCCTAAGGCCATCATTCAGCTGCACTGATTCTGTAAAGAAGTACTGAATAAAGGCTTATATCTTCTGTGTCATAGGTGCAGAAGGCACCTCACTAACTTTCTGGTTTCACATAAAAGCATTTATACATAGCCATGCAAGATGGAACTTTTTATTAAGGTTGGCTTTATCACAAATGGAAAACATACTTCTATATGTACTTGTTACATTCTGATGAGGTTTATGTTGTGCTGGCTGCCTTTCCAAAGTGAAAAATATGGCATAATTTCTGTGTTGATATATTTACAATGCTTACAAAGATTTGTGTTCACACAGTCAGTGCCCATGTAGTCTGGGTTAACTTCCTGTCATATGCAAGAGAAACAAACAAAATAAAAATAATCCTTTTTTGGCACCTGAAAGAAACAGAATTAATAGAACCCTTTTCCTTTCAGCTTGAAATAGTTATCTGAGTTGGTAAACATTATGGTTATCTTGAATCATTATGTGGACCAAATCTGCATGCTGGATGCTTCATCTACAGATGCTGTTTGGTTCTTGTTTCCAGGTTATTATATGGGTGCCGTATAACATTTAATAACTCTAAAATATCCAAAACCTCTTGGTAACTGGAATTGATAGAGAAATTAGTAATTTTTAAAATTATTTTCACTTTTTTCTTACAATTCCTGTAATACTTTCAGGAAACACGTCTTTCAGGTTTCAATAAAATTCTGACAGAATTGGAAAATCTAGTGATTTTTATGTGAGGCAAATTTATCTTTTGCCTACATGGACATTTAGTGCTTTTTGTTCCCTTTTCTACCTTCCATCCTTTTTCCGTTTCTCATGTAATCTTCCACATCTAGAAGATCCACTCTGCCTTTTTGAGTAGCAGTAGCCTTACTAAGTGATTGTCTAGGCTGCTGCTGTCATGCAATAGCAAAATGCTAAACTTGCTTAAATATCAGGAGAAAGAGCAGCATGTCTTCAATAACATGATAACCAGTATAATCAATATCTACATTATACAATTTCAGCACATGGTTAAGGCCATTAAAGTTTGTGGAAATCTTTCACCTGCTTTCAGTAGTCTTAAATCAGATCATGTTCTCTGTTTACCTTAAGCCTAACCCTTTCCCAAACCATGTTTTTTTTTCCTATAATCTTCAGGTTGTTTCAGAAGCAGAACACAAAAACTGAAACCAGATTTTGAGCAATGGCCCTCTAAAACGCTGTATAGTTGCCCATTGAAATCAGCGGATTGTTATCTCCCTGTAATACTGATGATAACCAATCCATTTAACAGTACTCAGAAATAATGAGCGTTTTTGCAGCCCAGCGAGGAAATAAACTATGCCAAATAGCAGAGGTGAAAGAAAACATTTATATGTGGTCTCTATGTTCTGTGTAAACTGTAGTACATTTTGAAAGAGAATAGCAGTGGCAACATTGCAACAATTTTGGACTATGTACAGTTTCCATCTGTTCAATGAACTTTCACCATTGCTGAAGTAATGAGTTCAAGAAAATTAGAGTATCTAGTTCTTGGTGACCAAAATGGCAATTAGCAGATTTTTCATGTACACCTCATTGTGTGATTTGTTTCATGGTACACCACCTGTATATTTTGGTTTTAAAAATCTTTTTATATTAAGACAAGCAATTCACAATTGGAGGCTCTTGTTTGTAGTTCTGGCCAGTAAAAAATTAATTACACCTTCAGTTTGCAAAGCAGGAGCTCAGTACTGAAGACTCAAGAGAGCAGAATGGCATCAGAATTTTCACACTTTAAGTTCTCTAGTTAGAGATGTGCTTGTTTAGATTTTGTTTGTCTGACATTTTGCTTTTTCACAGAAAGAAAAAGTAAGTTCTAGGCTTGTGCAGAGGCTTTTGATGCACCATTCCAGTAAAAAAATCTCCAAATCCTAAACTGATAGAAAACTTCCTGATAAATAATAGCCAGATTATACCTTGGAGTTATGCATGGAGCATGGCCAGAGCTGTGCTGGTAATCATTATTTTCTCAAACTTTTCCATTCTGAAGAGCAGCAATTCTCACCGACGTGAGAGCTCTGAGGTTCCTCTTAGTTATCCTTAGACCCTGAATCACTTCCAGCCATTGCTAGCACAGAGAAATGTAAAGCTGCTTGTATTGCCTTCCCTTTTTGGTGGTTATGTTTGCTGCATTTTATTTCTGCATGTCTGTGACCTGTGGCTGCTTTGCTTTATGAGGTGCTATGAGATGCCATTTTGAGTTTTCAGGTGTGAAATATCCATATTCTACAACTAAAAGTATTTCCCTTATATATGCTTTTCGCTGTTTTTATCAAATGTGTTTTTAAACTTGAGCTCTAGATACTTAGGCCGTCTTTCAGCATCATATGAAAACGTTTGCCTAAATACAGGTGTAGAGGTACTTGCTCTCAGGTTTCAGAAAGTACCAATTGTTGTCATGTAGCATGAGAAGTGCAATGTGGAGATCTTGCAGTGTCTCCCAGCACAGGCTGTTTGGGCAACACATACACAAAACCTGCTCAGGTCTGATGGTTAATGCAAAATGATGACTTATGAGGTGCAGCACAGCACTGGATTTTTTGGGTTTGGGCCAATTCCTGAAAAAAGTCCCCAGGGCAGCTCTGCAACACATTTGCCTTCAATACAGCAAATAGTCCTATTAGGATGTACATATCAGGTCTGTAATAGTCATATCTGGACTCTGCATCCAGTCTAACGTGAAATGCAGGGCAAGAGAAAATTAGTCCAGGGCAGGTCAATATGCAGAAAAGCTAGAGCTTGTAGACTGAGATAAACCTGTCCTGATGCAGTGTAGAACCACAGGGGAGCAGTTGTAGTGAATTTCCTTGTGCTCTGGTTTGGAGGAAACGCTGCAGAAACGTTTGGATCAGGTATGGATGGAGCCAGATTGGGGTTGGCAGGTTATTAGTTTTGAGTTGGAACACAAATGATTGTACTCCTCCAGGAGCCAGCAATGGATGAAATTAAGTAGGATTTGTCTGGAGCACCATACCTAATAGACTTTCAGATTCAATGTTTCTTGTATCCAGGCTTGGGTAAGGTACCCATCCCAATGTGAAAGCTGAGCAACCAGAAATGATGGTAGAGCACGTGCATTCATGGGCAATAGCATTCAACAAATGCATGGACTAGTCAATGTGTACTTTTAAAATCCAGAATGCTATCTCCACTCAACTGCTACTGCTGTAATAATAGAACTTAACAACATATTACTGATTTATATGAATTTTAGGATTTTTTCCTAGCACCTTCCTTCATTTCACATATGTTATGAGGTCATAGAAAAAAAGACTCAGTTGAAATGAATATACACAATGGGATAGAATTAAGGTTGCTGTGGGAATGTCAACTCTGAATTTCCTGCTTTTGTTGTGATCAAACTATGGAATGAAATCTTTCATTAGTGTTAGGTTTTAAACATTCTTTAACATAATTAAAATAATTTGTTAAACTTAACCCTTTAGACACAGGTGCCCCTGTAACAGTCAAGTTTTACACATGCACAGTAGTATAAAGGATTTTGTTCCTAATTCTGTTCATAGTAACATCATAGTAACATCATACTGAGCTCTTGCTGAAACTGGACCCAAGAAATAGATTACTTTTACTGGAGAAAATAGATGGTGAGCTGTAACAGAATTTCTGAATGCTTATGGACTATAAATATTTGCAAATTAAAATTACAGAGTAAAAAAAAAGTTCTTGTGGGAAGCTTGTTTGTTTCTTGTTGTTGGAGTTGATTTTTGTTTTGTTTTGTTTGTTTGTTTGTTTTTTGTATGGTACTGGTATAGATTTCCTTGCCTGAAATAAAAATATGGGAAAATTTTCCAGCAAAGGCTATATACATTTCTTTGGATGTTGTAATGACTGATAAAATAGATAATATAACTATTTATGGGCAACAAAAACAACATTCCTGTGTAGTACTAATACAGTTTATATTAAATCCTGTGGGGTTTTTTAGCTCTAATGAAATATGTACATTGATGGAGTTTAAGACAAGAGATGTATGTCACATTCTTTCAGAATGTAGAGGGAGCAACAGTTTTCATGTAGTAAATAGACCTCACTGGAAACATAGAGTTAAAACAGACAAACCCAAAACCCTCCCAAAGCAAAGCAAAAGGTGTATTTATTTAATTCAGACTGCATTATTTGTCTGGTGTTCTGTTTGGGCTCATACTTCCAGGTATTCAGTGTAGATTTTGGACAATTTGGGCTTCTGCAAATCTCAAGGATAAGATCTGGCCATAAGAAAGAAGTAAGTAGTGACTGACTTTGGTAGAACTAAGGGTTTTACTCAAAAGAGTTATTTTGAAATTCAGGTAGTGTGATTTTTGTATCAGTTGATATTATAGATGAGTATGCATCTTTTGGCCCACAATAAATGAAATAAGAATAGGTACCAGTGAGTATTTTTTCAAGTTTCCCAATTGCTTTTAGACTTCCCCATATAGGGAAATTTGACCCTGACTTGTGGAAGCAGGCTAACTTATCTGGCATAACCCCTTTTCTGAAAAAGGGTAGTCAGTCTTCATATCAGAAAGATAAGCTTGTGGTTCAAATCAGTTTTACAGTGGTTTTTCTGGAGAGCGATTGGTCTGCTCTCATTTGGTTCTATTTAGGGCTGAAAGGGACCCAAGTCCCAGCATAGAGAGGCTCTCAGAGTGTGAAGTTACTGAAACTTTCCTTGAAACTGCTTCTACACTCACATCTTTCCATTATGTACAAAAGGTGTAGTGACCCCACGGAGAGTTGCTTAAGATCACATAAGGGCTGAATTTTTAAATTTCTGACCAACATTGGAATACATTTGATTTTTTCTCAGGGCAGTTAACAGCATTAATTTTTGCCTTTAAGTTTGGGAGATGGTGTGTTCTTCTTATATTGAGATAAGAGCTGAGCTGGTCTTGTTTACATAGAAGTATATTGAAAAGAATTTCTGGTTTTAATTCAGGAAAGAATGCTAGCCTTGGCTTTATAAACATCTGTTGAAATCATTGAGTATTTAATACTTTAGCATTTATGTATTTATTTATTTATTTATTTATTTATTTATTTCCATCTCAAACTCTGTGTGTGTGCAGGTATGTGCCCACTAGATCCTTCCCTTTGCAGGAGATTCTGAACAGTGAATTATTAAAGGACAAATTTCAATTTCTCTGAAATTCGTTCTACTTGCATTTTGCATCACATGGAGTCACAGTGCAGCTGGCAAAACTGTGTGCTCAGAAACATATTTTCAAAGATAATCTACCTTCTTTGTTTGGTGGAAAGGTGTTAAAAGAATTTTGTGTTACACTGTCTGTGCTCATGACCTCTGCCTGTGGAGGAGGTGAGAAGCAGAGCCCCAGGTTAAGCAGCATCTGTTGTTTCAGTTCACCTCCAGACAGTAAGACAAAATTTTAGGGGAAAGAAGTGTTTTCTTTATCTGAATATCTCTTTATTGTAACATTTCTGAAAGCATTTGCAGGTTGGTTTCTCAAGGTGAGTGTTACCATGTTATGTACAAAACACTTGTGCAGTGGTTAAAACAGCCTGAGATCTAAGGCAGAACCTCCACCAGCCAAAGAGGATTACAGCAGAATAGTGGGAAATACTTTTTTCACTGAGACAGTGAGAAAAGAATTCTACTTCTTCCCACCTCTCCATATATAAACACTGGTTATGTTCTGCCATAGTACCTCATCCATGTTGAATTTAGATGAATTAAGAGCAGTTTGGTAGTCCATAACTGTAGGCACTGTTAAGTATAAGGGACTGAATATTTTCTAGGTAAACTCCCCCTAAAGGAGCATAACTTTTATAGTAACAGCCTGGGTGTAACTAACAGGAGCAAAGCTTTGCTACTGAAACTGCATACCAAATAATAAAAAGAACATCTTTCTCATATCTGAAATGATGGTCACACTTTCAGCTGTAGAAACCAGCAGAGACAGGGGTTTGGATGTATTGTTTATGCATACTATGAGGAAGATTTTTCCTTTGTACATATCTTTATTTATCTACTATACAATCATTTGCCTTGTATTTGGGAAGGCAACTAATATATATTTATGTGATGGTTTGCTATGGTGCAAAGTTCCAGCAGTCTGGACTGCTTTCAAGAGCATTTTGGGAGCAGAAATCTACTTTCAGTACTCGATTAAGACATCCTTCACTAACCTTGTCTTTTGTATACAAGGCATTATATCCTGATCAAGCTGTCTGCCCATCACTCTATCTGTCTACTTGTTTTAATCAAATGTCTGCAAGTGTACATGCAGACCTAGCTAGCAAAACATATTTTCTCGGATAAAACCTTTAGGTTTTGATTGGCTGCTGTATCAGTAGACTGGAATACTTACAACTGTCCTTGGAGGCCTTCGATAAAACTGCAGGTGTTCAGCTTTAGCAAATAGTTCTTATTATATGGATAGACTTTTGGCAGCTAGTAATGATGTTTCCTGAAATTGAAAAATTATTTTCTACCTTACATGCTGGTTTTACATTACTGGAATGTTGGACGGGGAACCAAATACCTCTTGTTGAGTAGTACAGAGACTGGTTTTGTTAGTTGTATATATTTTCTGATTTATATATTTTATACTGGAGTGCAAGTTTTTTCCTTAATTGTTGTGGTCAGATTTGAAATCTCTTCCAGCAAAATAAAATTTTGAGGAATTAAGGAAGTCTTAATTCCTGTCTGCCAACAGAGGTTTATCCTCCTTTATACAGAACTAGCAACTGGCTTGCAGTCAGTGAGCCACCAAATCCCGAGGTGAAGTGATGTTGTAAAGCATTTAAAAATATTGACCATTATAATAGAATACTTTTAGAAGCTTTCTTTTCTTTTTGTATCACTGAGTAAGGCATATACAAAGATTTTATATTTATATTTATATAAATATATATATATACTATATATTTAACCCATTCCGTACTGCTATCATATAGTGCTGGAAGAAAATAATGGATCATTTTCTTACAGTCATTTTTTGGACAGTGAGATTGATGGCATGCAATATGACACTTCTGGGGAACTGTAGTTTAATTGCAGGGTGTTAAACAACTTATTAGAATTGTATTTGTATTGTATTTAGTTATCCAAATGCTTTACTGGATAACTTGGTGCTCACATTTTCTTTATTAATCCTACTTGACCTTTACAGTGCTGCATCAGCACCTGAAGCCTGATGGCTCAATATTCTCCTCTCCTAATTTTTATTTATTTCCAAAATATTACCTTGCTGAAGTAGGGTTACTAGAGTGTTTTAAGTATACAATATTGAGTCTCAATGTACAAGATTGATTCTCTTCTAGACACTGTAGGCATGTCTCAAGTCTGTCAAATAAAAATGCCTCCTCAGGGAAAGCATTAATCCTTTAAAAAGGAGTTCTAGGAAGTCGTCAGTTCCTGTTTGGGTTTTTTGCGTGTTCGTTTTTTAGTTAGTTTGTTTGTTTTGGTGATGGAAAACAACTACTGAATAGAAAGTAAATGGGTATTTCTGACTTCAATAAGTAGGGGCTGTGCAAGCCAACTCATCGTGCCCAGGAGACCATGCAAGTTCTGGAAGGGAGTACAAGGATTGAAGGGGGTTTTAATTAAATTTGTTTATTTTTATTGATTTGCTCAATCTTTGAATATATAGTAATTTTGTTTGTCAAATGCAGTCTAGGAAAAAACCCCTATGATGTGCCTGCTGTGTGTTTGAAACCTTTACACAAAGAAGAAGACACTAAGTGCAGCTATTAAGTGTAAATCTAAAACTCTAATATTATTTTATCTGATGCTAAGCCACAATGCTACAGGCATGAGTTACTGCTGGTGGTATAAGTGTTTGGCCATATTTACATAAAGGTTCCTCTTTGTCTCCTTACCTGTATTCCCTCTCATGTTTCTCACACCCATTTGCTCAGAGTTCTCCAGGTTTTTTTTATCATATGAAAGTATCATTTTCAAAGGCTTTTGTTTCTTGCATCAATGTCAGCACTGCAGATCAGAATGTGACAGGGAATACCTGGTTGCATAGCTCCTTTAAACCTGAGCCAGTAGTACTGCAAAATGTTAGGGAGACCACCCTTTCATCTCACACCATCCACCACTTTAAAGTGAACGGTTTGTTGATGTAATCCTATTTTCAATCTATAGAGGTCACCTGTAATGCACTGCTCCGAGGATAAATGCCTAGTAGTCTTTGATGTTGAGGTTCCTTTTTTTTTTAAAGGCGTGTTTAATGATATTTTGTTTTGCCAGGATACTGTGTTGAAAATTTTGAAGAGTTCAGCTGCTTTTAAACTTTTATTAACCTTTCAGTCAATTGTTAACAATTCTTTCCAAACTGATATTTTCATTATTTCAGTATGCTTCAAAATGTTTTGTTTTTGGAAAAACTGAAAACTTTGTGATCATCTATGATGCAAGATGTGGTAACTAGCTTCTAGGTGAAAGTACACTAAACCAAATGTATATTCTTTTGGTAATCAGTGACAAAGATAATATTAATTTCACCTGGAGAAGGATTGCATCCTGCCAGTATATCATGGAGGAATGAAATGTAAACCTTAGTTTATAATGTGGTACTTAAACAACTTTGAAACTCATATTCAGGATCATTTTTTTATCTCTTTAAGTACACTATTGATATGTATAGGTCATACTGTTTTTTCCCCAGTAAAAGTAGATTTTTATTTCATAGATTTTGCTAGGATGGGCTGACTGATATCAGTAGATGCATGTGGGCAAAGGCTTGCTGTAGCCCAGATGGGCTTCTGGGTATGCTGCGGGTTTGGCACATTGTAGCAGGAATTTCTTATCTATAACTCTATTTTGGTAGCAGAATAAACCACTCCACCTGTAAATTGCTCAGCAGACAACTTTCACAGTGCTAGAGCTGCACATGAATGTTAAACACTTCTCAGAACTGGGCTCCCTGCATGCCTAGTGCAGCAGTGGTTCTTTGCTTGTAACTGCTCCGTTTCGTGACCCAAGCAGTCATGTGGGGAGTTCAAGTTAGGTTAACAAGAGCAGGCTGACATAGAAAAGGCTTAATTTCACTCGATTCTACACTGAATCCTGTCTTTTTATTGTTAATGCCCTTTTGTTAGTTTTTGTTTCTTTGTTTCATCTGCCAGAGAGTTCAGCTGGCAGCAGGGAGAGTTTCCTGAGCTGACTTGAGCTGGTAAATGGCTTTTAAAGGCTGGCTGCTTCAGGAGAAACCCACTTTCCAGGGTCCTGTCACTTTCCTTCTTTTGATTTTTGTGTTCAGTCCCTTCCTGACCATTCCCCACATATGGTATGCACAGTTGCAATGACTTGCATCTGTCCAGAAGTGTGACTTTCTTAGAGCTGATTCTCCTATTCCTTTGTGCCTAAGCCAAAAAAGGACTGTGTTTTACACAAGGCTGCCAGCACCCTTCTCCCAAGAGAACATGTGTGGTCCCTCACATTCATCTGAATTCCCACTAACCTCAAAGATCAAGAATGTTTAGACTTCTTCCTGTCTCTGGTGGCCACCATTATCAAAATGACTTTGTCTGCCCAGAAAGTTAAAACTCGCTGCTATTACACTTCCAGTTCTATCAATGATAAACTATGGAAAACATCAGTGTCATATATTGTGTTTAACATGAGAAGCTGTTTGACACAGTGTATCCTTGAAATGTTTATAGTGAGTAAGCAAAACTTTGAATTCATTTAATAAAACCTCCCTTTAACCTCAGAAATGGAGCCTGTACAATGAAGTTTTATCTCTCTCAATGATGTTCAGTCATATTTGAAGGGCCAAGCACTACATAATAAATGTAGGCAAGGAGACTCTCTCCATTTTTTTATATCCTTTCATTGAATTCCCATAACATTGAGGTCAGTTGGTATTCCTGCCCTCTATGTTTCACTCCCAATGACTCTCTAAGGACAATACAAGGGACAGGAAGAAGAAAGTAGAGTATATTGCAAACTGATTTTCCTTAGGAGGTGGTTTATTACCTGCTTAATTGCCCTCTGTTAGCTATTCATGTTGTTTCTTTGAGAAAGAACTCTTACTTGATAGATCTTAACAATTGTCTTGTCTGTGAGTATCTTGAAGCTTGTTTAAAACACAAAGCAGTGTGGGAGACAGTGGGATTTGATGTTTTGTGACTTGGAGACTGTGAGAAGGAGAGTGGCTCAGCAGCTCTGGAGGAAACTGATAGTTTGTTATGAGCCAAAATGGTTTTAAGACAATGTGGCAAACCAGAATTTTCTCAGTCCTAGTTTCACCTTACTGATACATGCCATTATCTCTCCCTGAGCTTTTGCTAAAAGGGTAGGTGGGCCACTGGATGGCCAAAATTTCTATGACAACCATCCTTAGATGCAGCTGAACTGATATTGATGGTATTTGCTCCAGTGCTCTTTTCAGCCTGCATTCCAACCGCAGGAAAAATAGCTTTAAATTAAAAGCTACTCAGACATCCATAACTTTGATGTTTAGCAGTTCTCTATAATAATAGCTTAACAGAGCATGCCAAAGAACATTAAAAGACCTTAAAAGAGGTCCCTAATGTTCTCTAATAGGGAACACTAATGGACCTCTTCCTCTCACTTTATCCCAAGCCACCAGAAGAGGCAGCAAAGGAGTACTTTAGCATGCTTTTGTACGGGGGTGTTGCATGAAGTGGGATTGATTCACTTGCATTGAAGAAGTTCCAGATGGAAGTTGCAGGCTGAAAATTGGCATGAGAATATGCTGGAAAAGTGTCTCCACATACTTGTCCTCTGTACAATCAGACATTTTTCCATTGGCCACTGAACTGCATGGACTTTTGATTTTGACATGCTCCAGCCATTTCTAGTTCTTAACATGCACTACTTGTGAAAAAACAAAATCGGTGATTGAATAAGACCCACAGCCTTGTCTTAGGTGAAAGTATGCTCCTCAGTTTAAACAAATTAGTTTTCTAATTTCACTTTTATAGCTAGATAGGAGATTTTTAATGGAATCTTCTATGTAACACATGTATGATTTCATTTGCTCCTTACAGGCCTCCTCTCAGGCCATAATTCTTGATTTCTCCTAATTAGTTGCTGTGGAAATGATTATGTCATAAACACAAACAATGGGAATATAAGGAGCAGATGAATTCTTAAGAAGCAAAGTTCTGTTTTCCTGTAAATTACAAACCCCCCTCCCCCAAAACCAACAACCGAAAGGAGAGGCATTGTAATTCTTTCTGCATTGTCTTTTATCTCAGGATTTTAATGAACTTCTCAAGTATTAATACATTAAAGACTTTTGCAAATCTGCTGCAGAAATAGTGTTGAAACCTTCCATCTTAGTTGTCCTTGGTAACTCATGATCAAATCATTGTTGCTTGCGACTGAAATTAAGCTTCACTTGCAAACTGAGCCTTTGCTCTGAAAGCCGCCTGGGTTCTTCCCAATGTACATATCATCACTAGTTACAGAGATCCTGTTGACCAAGTTATTTACACCTGTGCAGTTCATTTACTTCAAGGCTCTTTTTATCCCTCTGCCTCCAGATTCTTTGCCTTTGAGATCTGTAGGCAGTTTTAACACTTTCAATAATGCTTCCTTGCTGTTTCCTCACATTACGTGAAAGAACAGTAAATAATTGTATCAATGGAATACAAGGTGGAATGGAATCTTCAGCTGTATCAATCTCAACTGTGTTCTATATTGGGGTGAAAAATAAAAAAAAATTTTTTTGCCTCTGGAGTCAGCACATGTGGCTATGTATCCTCTGGGGACGGAAATACATTACTCTAGTCAAGCCCACTGTATAGCAATGTTCCCATTAAGTGCTCAAAATGGGGCTTGTATAGTATATAGGCCATGTGAATTCACATGTGGATTTCACCAAGGGAGAAGCTCGTTGAGTCAGAACATGCCTTTTTGCATAGTCACTTTTCAGAGTTGTGCTATATTTTTGGCATTCACAACACCTCTGTCATGTGAGTATTTATAATTGGTGCCTTTTACAGATGGAAAATCCAAGGCACAGATTATATGACTTGTCTAAAAGAGCACACTTGGTTAATGGCAGAGTGAACACAGAGCTCAGGATTTCCGACTCTGTCTCCTAGACTCCACAAAACATTTCTAGAGCAATATTGAAGTGATGTAATGTGTAAACAGAATTGTTTCCAAACAAAAATATGTGTCAGGTTACATTAAATATCTGCAACAGCTCTTTAAACATGCAAGAACAGATTGATTTTAAATGTATGTAGTCTTTTCTTTAGTGACTAGAAGGAAGACATTCTTGTGTTAAAATATTTAGATCTCCCATTGATAAAAAAATTGTAGATATTATTCTGCTCTCAGCTGTGGAATAGGAACTTTACATGACTCTTAGGCTTCCAGCTAAAAAGATTTTTGAAACTGAAGCCGTACGTGCAAGTTAATAAGTAGGACATTCTTGTCAGCTGCCGGCATCTGTTATTGGAACTATCCACTAGTACATGTCCAGCATTGCCTTACAATATGCCAATGGCAACTTTATAGAACTCAAACATGCACAAGAAAGATATGTGAAGAAGGGCAAAATGCTTTTGCATAGTTTTTATATTATTCACACAACTGGAATGTGTACAGCTCAGTACAGAGTGTAACAAGAGCAAATGCTGAACCACATCAAGCTGTTCCCTTGTCGTGCATGTCATTTAAATATCAAATCTATAAGGGCGTTTGCTGTGTTCTTCACACACAGAAAGACCACAACTAAGTGACTTAAAAGTATCCCATGAGTTTTTAAAAATGCGGACAAACAACTCTCTTCTTTTTGATAATTGCAAATACATTGTTCCACTCTGTTGGTTCTGCAACATCTGGTGTTTTATAAAGCATTTTAAAATGTCATCTCCCTTTCCCATTTGCCCACACCCTTCCCACTGCACCTTAACCCCAGCATACCAAGAAACTTTAATTTGTAAGGAAATCTGTGGAAAATCTTGCAAAACAGAGTTAAGGAATTGTGTCTCTATAGATCTGAGCTATTCCTTAAATTAACAAGGAAGCTGAGTCAGCAATATTACTGTGTGGAAAATTTCCATGTGGAAGAAGAACAAGATTCTGAGCTGATTCAGTGGAAAGCTGTTATTAAATGGCTCTTGAAGATGAGATTACTTAGAACATTTTGCTTGGTAGTGTTAACTTGATAGTCTTGGCATTAAGTCTTCATAAAAAGATCACAAGGCAATTTCTCAAGAATGAAAGACTATAATCCCCCTTGCCAGTCCTGGTGTGTGTCCAATGTTTGACTTGTAAATTGAGTGTAGTTGCTTCACAGTTAGCAAGTCAGTGAACTTTGTAGTTTGTGCTTCAGGATGAGCTTCCAGGTTAAGGAATCCAAGTGGTTGAATGATAAGGCCATTAGTTGTTGCAGTGGAGAGGGTTGGAGACATGACACAGCACTCGTAGTTCGTGCAGCAGAGAGAGTTTAATGGCTTACACCGCTCTTATATACCCTATTCAAAAGACTCTGTGTTTGAACCTGACTGGCTGTGATTGGTTACCACCCAGCCCATTGCCAATAGCTACCTGCTTATGTTCATCATCAGGGATTGGCTCTCCATAGCAAACCCCTCCTCCTGTCATAGGTACTGTGTACCATTTGTCCATAATCAGGATGTTTTAACATTTTTCATATGCGTTCTTGTCAGTCCATTGTAGCATAGGGTGAATAGAATACTTTGAGATGTAGGATATAGGTAAAGGTAAAATCTAATGCTATAGAAATAACTGCAGAAAAATCCCTAAGCAAGGCATCTCTATAAATAGCGTGAGTTGTGGGAGGTCATCTTCCCTAATTGTAGCTATTTTAGCTTGCCTGATTTTAGTTAGGCATATGGTCTCAGCAGTTTGTATGGCCTCCATTTTCAATGAAGACAAGAGGAGTGGGGATGCCTCTAGATGGCAGTTCATCCCACATGTCTAGGTTAGATTGGGTGCTCACTTTCCATCTGACTAAATTTGGATGTGTTGGATCTTACCTTTATTACACAGCACAGAGGAAGATGCTTCCCAATCCCATGCATTTAAAGTAAGACTTATTTCTTAGCTCTTGAAGTCCATGGAGATTTCTTCTGTATACAAATCATGAGGGTTGAAGACGAGCACAGTGAACAGTTTACTCAGTGCAGTTGCCTTTTTCATAAATGCTCTGTAAATGTGTGTCAAATCCTAAAATAAAATTAATCTAGCTACAGTCAGAAGGCTATGTTAAATGATTTGTATTAGTTTCTTTTTACATAGCTGGTGAAAATCGGCAAAATTTTATTTATAGTGACAAAATGTCATGTTGAAGTATATTTTTAAAAGGAGACTGACACACACTATATGGATGATTTCTGATCATCATCTTGGTGATTAGGATATTCAGTGTTGTCCTCACGGTCACACTGGCACAGCACTTCTCCTGTGCTTCTACTGTAGATTGAAATTACTAAGTACTATGAGTGTCCTAGAAAAAAATTTCTTAAGAGGCTGAATAGAAGTGCAGTGTTTCAGAGATCCTTTTCCGAGTTCTGTGTTGCCTTAGCTAGAATGTTATGAGTATCCAAGGAGATGCACTGGGACCTTATATCATTAAACTTTTTCATGTCTGTTTTGGCAGAGCTTGTGACTGTCAGATAAGTAGAGATGCCTTTACCTGCTTTTCTCTCATGAAAGCAAGTAACAAACAATGAAAGTACAACACAGTAGCTCTGTTTCAGCATGGATTAGAAACCAGAACATCTGTTTTAAATTCACAAATATGCTTGTACCTGTGTGATGTCATCTGCTCTCCTTTGTCTAACAGTTAATTCCTTAAGATTTTCCAGTTTGTGCTGCATTCAGACTTTCCTTTTCCTAGCAACATATACTCTTTATAAGAAACACTTATTGTTTAAATTAACAAAACAGAAATGATAGGGATTAGTTTTACTCTGTGTAAATAAATTAAAGGGTCAAGTTTTGGACTGGAAGGTGCATTTTTGCAAGTAAAGGCACAGTAAAACTGTTCATGAGTATATTTAGGCTGAAAGTAGGAAAGTGATGTAGACCATTTCCATAGAGGTAGTGGACACAAGCATTCTCAGTATGACTGAGATGGATAGCTTTAAGAATGGGTTTATGGGGAAGGTTATAGTTTTGAAGTCCAGAGGCCTAGATACAGGTAGAAAAGGACATAGTGTGTTTTTCTTCTGAGAAGGCTTGGCCTTCTAAATTCTTGGATAAAATAATGCTTTTTTTATAATTTGTGGATATAAACTTTGCTAGCTGCAGTCTTTAAGAATCTGACAGTTTCTGCTCCTTAAACTTTATTCCTGATTGTTGTATGCTCTTCTTCACTGTGATGAGTCACTCAGATACTCGTGATACCAGCAGTGTACCATTAGTATGGTGAACTCAAATGCTGTTACTATGCAAACACTATTGCTGGAGCCCTAGAAGTTTTAGAAATAAAGGGAAATGGTACATCTCTTTCGAGCATCAGCCCTGTGACCTTTTGTTCTCACATGGTTTAGTCCCTCTTCTATACATGACTTCCACTTGGGACTTTCTTGGCTTTTTTCCATTTTATTTCAGTTAGCATTTATTTCACACATCGTTATGAGAAGCACTGGCTATGAAGATACGCAGCTCTTGTCATAACAGAAGTATTTTATATGCACCTGCAATTTGAGGTTTGTGTTTGGGGAATATTGTAGAGTGAATAAAAAAACTGAGATAATTTAGGGAGTTTTCGCTCCACCTGCTATGGAATTGTTGTATTTTTTGGAGGAAGGGTGTTGTGGTGTTTTTTTGTTTTCCTGGGGTTTTTTGAGGTTTATTTTTTGGTGATATTTTTTCCTCAGGTACAATCTGAAGGTGTGTTTATGGTGTTAGAGAAAAGGTACATTGTAGGTTACAATGCTATAAGCAGAGAAGAAAGGAAAATCTGTAAGATGGCTAACTAACATAGTGTAAATACCCTATTTTTAATGCAAGGTGAAAAAGGTGTTCCATATATAGTCTTCAAGTTGGAAGCTTCATGTTTGTAATAGTACCATGGCAATGTGCAAGTATTAATCACTTCCTGTTTGCTATGTAACATCAAAAAAATCCTGTTCTCAAGAAGTTTTATATTCTTGTTGCTTTTGATTCTCTTTCTTCAGATGCCCCTATTCATACACATGCTATTCATGTGCACGGTATTCCTTAACACCACCCTAGCCACCCCTGCTGAATATGTGCAAATGAAAGGACCTGTAACCTGCTTGTACCTGACCCCTCAGAATCGCCCTGGTGCATTAAACTGTTTGCCACTGTGCCCAGTTGTCCCACCACCCCTTCATCACATACTGGAGGCAAGAAAGGGGTGGGTGTCAGGGTGCAGCTGTATTCTGCTAGGTCTCAACCAGGTGCTCACAGAATTAGGGAGCTATAAATGGCTTCCTGATAGTGTTTCCCAGCCTGCCTTCTCCGAGTAAAACTCTGCACAGGAGAGTGTCTGGTTTGATAGCACTCACAAAAACAACATTTAAACTCTTCTTGCTGCTCATTGCAGTCAAATGTCTTTAGAATGAGAATGACCTAATACTTAACCAACTGCAGTGAAATTAGGTGTTCAGTCTCATGTATCCACGTCAAGTGGAAAGACAAACAATTTGAGTTATATTATCAATGCCTTCATAGTAGAAAATGTTGATACTTATGTGAGAATTTTTTCTAATTGAGAAAATCTAATCTTCTGCATCAAGGAACTGTTTTTGGAAACTGATATTTCACACTTTCATACCATAATGATTGTTACTTATTAAGCTCTTTAATATCATCACGACTGGGAGTAAAGGGTTTCCAAATACACGTTAATCCAACTTGTCAAGTAAGTTTTTTCATTATATGGTGCGACTGGAAAATGATCTGTTGTAAGCTTTGCTTTAATTCAAAGAAAATTTAAAAAGTAGTTTCAATTTTTTAAAAAACTAGTTTTACTGTTTCATTCAGAGATTTTATATTTTGGGGGGAAGGAGGTTGTTTTTGAGGGGAGACTTGTTTGGCAAGTAATCACGGTCTATTTTTATCGAAAACTGAGTGTCAAGACAGGAATCCAGTTGCAGTAAAGCAGCTTATGGTACAAGGTAAACTATGTTTCCATGGAATATATCTTGTGATGAAAGCTTCTTTCTTAAGTACTCACTCTCTAAATATGCATTCTTTCCAGACACTGTTGCTATTTTGTTCTTTTTAGGTGATTGCTCCTCAGAAAAAAAAAAGGAAAGTAAGAAAAGAAAAAAAAAGCGCCATACACCTACAGGAAAGCTTTTAAAATGTAGGTCCAGCTTAATCTAGTTTAATCTTTGCGTATATAAATTCGTGTGTTTTTTGAGAGCTTCTTTTTGAAATTTGAAGCACCCTTCTTATTTATTTCTCTGAAACTTTTTGCAGCTCTTATACTATGAGAAAAAAACAATGTTGGCAGTGAGTTTGGTTATATAAGTTAAAGGCTTTTTGTAGTCCTTAATTTTTTGCCAACTGTGCTTCCTGGTTTTAACTGACAAGCTATTACCATCCTCATAGAACAGTGCCCTGAAAACCCTAACAAATTTGCAATGATGTTTGTGAATTCATTCCTCAGTTTGAATATAATGTTTTATCTCCAAATGTGCAGTTACAGAACAATGTAATTTTTCATGTATCATCCTCTTTACACGGAAGAGTTATGAAATAAAGAGAAAAAGGAATGGAAGATTTAGGGAGAGGATGTGACTCAGTGATTCAGGATCCTACCAGATCGATAGAGCAGCCCTAGAGAGAGAATGACATCACTGCAAATGGACAGATGGAGAAGAGGCCTAGGATAAAGAAAAAGAGTGAACAGAGGAATAAATGTGGTCAGAAGTGAGATCAGAGTTGGTCCTTTATGCATTTCAAAAAGAGGAGAGAAGCAGTTGGATTTGGGAATGAATAAGATCCTAATAAAGTCAAATGAGGATTGCTTCCTGGAGTGAGAGCATTGTTTGCTGAGCCTGATTTTTTCATTTTTATTTTGGTGAAAACCAAGATATAATCTTTTTTTTTTTTATTTTGGTGATATGAAATGGTTTCCTGCAGTCAGATATGTTGAATGCTGTCACACCAAATAATTTTTTTTTGTTCGTTTTAACATACTTTTAGAATTCCTTCATTCTCTTTAAAGGTGAATTTCAAAATGGAAATGTAATTTGAAAGCTTCCACTCGGAATTTGTCTAAGTGATATGTGTTAGGTTTTGTGGGTTTTTTTCAGTAAAATATTGCTGATTTCAACCTGAAATCGTTTTCAGGTGGGCTGAAAGCTAATACATTATTCACTGAAAGTGCTACCAGCTGTATAAATCATGAAATATCTTGGATCTTTTTTCAGAAGGAAAAGCTGTGTGAATTGTTAATTGCTTTCAAATCTTGCAGATTTTGAATCCAACCTGCAGTTCTCAGCCCCTAATTGCATGCCAAATACCTGTGAGAGTATTATAAACTCTCTCATTTGAGAGTTCAGATTGTTTGTTTGTAGTCAAGAAAAGAGTGTCAGCTCACACTGTGTCAAAGATAATGAGTTTTTTGCTTTTTCTTTCTTTGAGAATATATTTTATTTGTTGTATGTACTGGATCATAAACCCTTTATTTGTTGTAATCACTGTTGTGAGGGTCTTTGTAAAATGAGGCTCTTTAAAATGGAAGCATTCCTAGTTATTTATGAAAAATGTCTAAATTTCTTCGGCTTGATCACAGTGAGAAAATAGAAATAATCTTTTTTCATCTGTTTGTTTTGCTTAAAATCATGGAAGAACATGAGTCTTCGAAACAAACAAACAAAAGCTTATTTTAGTGATAAATGATGCATGATGCTGAGTGCTTGTGGCATCCTTCGCTTTTCTAGTAATTGTCCCTTGGCACATTCATCACTGTGTGCTGCTTAGAGGTCTGTCTGATAGTCTTTAGATAGTTTTAAAACACAGATTTCTCTCTATGCCAGCCACATGTTCCGGAAAGTACTGAAAGTTCATGTGTGTGCACGCACACTCTCAAAGACTTTAAAACATCCATAGGTATCCTTAAAGGGCGCATGCTAAGAGAAAAAATTAAAAGGGTGTGGTACAGGAGGGAGTGTCAGAGCAAAAACAAGTTGTCAGATATTCATAAAGGTTGTATAAAGTTAGGAGAGAATTCTGATTTCTCTTATGGTACACTTCTTTGCCAAAACTGTTGTCATTCACAGGCAAATCCAAGCCACTTGGGAAATGGTGTTTATCTCTAAAACCAATTATGGGAATTATGGGAGGATATTTGTGATAGTTGGAGTAGGACAAGTTGTTGGTGACATAGCATTGTACTTGCATTAAAATTTTATGGCTAACTTGAACTTTATTCCTGTAGTCTGAGAAAGAATCTGGTATTGACTGAATGCCACTGCTATACTGAACACAGCGAGTTCTTTCGTGGATTCCCAACTGAACATCTTTGCTGTGCCACATCACTTCTGTGGATTGCCATGATATAAAACAGAGTAAAACTGAGTGGCTGTTGTGCCATTTGTGTGCATGGTGTACTCATATGCACTGAATACACTTTTACCACACTTCAAGATTTACTTCCACTTAAAATTTGAGGATGAATATAGAGCCTTTTCTCCCTCCTCTATACTGGTGAAATAATTTATCCAAAATACAGACTTTTACCTGAACATAAAGTTTGTATTTCTTTGGAAACAGCCTTTAGGTAAAAATAACAAATTCTTGTAGAAAATAATAAACTTTGGTTCACATATTTACTCAGTTGCTAGTTAGCAGCATTAAAAAATTAAATAATTTTTATTTATATCAGGTATGAATTTATATCAGGTATGCAAACAAATCTGTATGTTTTCCGTGACTAGAACAAGAACTATGTTATAGGTAAGTTTCTTCTAAACAGCCTTATTTCTGACTTCAAACGATTTTTGTCTCGAAAACCTGACTGTGCAGAAGAGCTGTGTCGGCATTTTGCAATTCTTTGTCTGGCACTGCTCAGGTAGTGAGGAAAACAGAAATCCTCACTATGTTTACAGTCAATTTTCCACCAACTGAAATAAAAGAGAATACTTATCAGCTTATGTGATAGTTGATCAGTTGTTTGGTATATATTGCTCTTCTCTTGTCTCTATAACACTCATTCAATGTGGAGATAGTGGAGAATGTGTATCTGCTCTCCATGTCCCAGGAATGAAGGATATATGAAAGTTTCAGCAACACTGTGTTGTTCAAAGGGAATGCAAGAGTAAATTTTGGATACAGGGTCATGTCGCATCCTTGAAAAAGTTGTTGCTTTGTTATGATTGACCTAAAGATTTAAATGATCTGTTAGTAATGCAGGTTCGTTGGGGTTTTTTGTTTTGTTGGTTTTTGTTTCGTTTGTTTGTTTTTAATTTTTTTTATTATTATTGATCAAAAATAGATCTGAATTTAAACAAGGATTTAGTATATGTACTCAAAATGAAGGAAAGAAGTCCACTGTTGCAGAAATAAACACCATTATAAAGTGATATGCTTTAAAATTTCTTACATCTTAAAATTGAGGAAGAAGACTTTTCCTTTTCAGTTTTTGTTGGTCCTCTTCTGTGTGCTGGGAATGGGTTTGGTTCTTGTTACAGTAAGCAATAGTGACTGATCCAAGACTCCACTGATAATCAGCAACATTAAATGTGATGGGAAAGAGAAGTGTATTGCAAGACCAAATTTTAGGTTTTTTAATAACTGACAAAACAGCTATCTCTTCTTACAGCATCTCTTTAACTCTTAAGCACAGTCAGGACTCTACATGTACAGAATGAATGCATGGCCTCACTATAGACCTATGAAGTATACTTGACTATTTTGTAGTTTAGATGGATAAAGCTGTATCTGCTAAGGGATAACTGGGGGCAAACTGACCTATTTCAGGAAGAGATTTGGCAAGGAAAGATTTATTAACATCATTTTCACACTCAAGAAAAAGCTATGGTTTATATACTCACTGACATATTATTTACATTGTGCACTGTGGATGGCACAAAGAAATTATATTTTAAACAGATTTCATGTATTCTTTCAGTGAGGAAAGTCAGTATGTTGGTGGATGTTCATGGGTTATTCATGAATATACTTAATCCTCATAATATAATACTTATACTAAGAGGAGTTATGTAATTATGATCTTTTATAAAATACATAAACCAGCTTGTTTAGAAAAAAGAAAGTCTTGGATGGCTGAAAGATTATAACTGGCAGGCAGAGAAATGGTAGATCACCATAGGAAGTTCTTACTGATGGAAGTGGGCACAATGAACAGCATTGGCATTGACTAAGTTTGTCATAAGCAGTATAGGGAACACCAGTTTTCCATGCCGTTGGCTATTCCTGTCTGCTAACGAAGATTTTGGTCACATTCCAATGTTTTTTTTTCATGGTTAAAGGTCTCACAGTAGCAATAATTTCAAGTCTCCTGTGTATTAAACTGCAAAAAATCCCACATAAAAATAGTCTATCTTTCAATTCCAATAACATGGAAAAAAACAGAAATGTAGTTGTTGCCTCCACAGAAGCTGTTGGCATTTTTGGTACTTTGAAAAATGGCCAGTGTGAACAGAACAATTTATATTTAAAATGCAGAATTACAGTGTCAGATGGTATCTCATTCTGAGCAATCTTGTCAACACATCAGGGAACAGCATATTCTGCCTGAAGTAATATGTGGATTAAAAATCATGCATTACCTCAAAAAGACCACACCCCTTTTTCTATAATTAATTTATGCAAATCTAATTTTTATGTAATTATATTAGCAAGTACTTTCTGGAATGTCAATGGTATAAAATCCTATGAATCCTAGAGAGAAGAGTTTTGGTAAGAGGCCAGATATTCTGAGCACCTTGTATGTGTTTGTGTGTTTATGTATATATGTATATATCTATGAGAGGGCGAAGGCTCTACATCTGAATTAGACTGCTGCATCTGAACACAAAATATTGCCAACGCAAGGCAACGATAGAGCAGAGCATAAGAGCTTAGCTTAACAGGAAAAATAATAGTTTTCTTTGAATCTGGGGATGGTTTTAATCTATTTTTTTTCGGAGAACTATGTGACAGCTCTGTTTAGTTCCTCACCCAGTGGAAAAGTCTTTTCATTAGCCAGAAATAAAAAGGAAAGGCCTTTAAAGAGATAGCCTGTCCTTAAAGTAGCCCAATACAGATATGGACATGGTTTGGATTTTTGACATCAGCTTTCTCATTTCTCCTCTTGACAGATAAATCAAGTAAATAATGTTTATTAACTTGCCATAGAGTTTCTAAAAATAATTAAGGATGTTCATTTGCTCCCAGTGATTCCTAAATTTTAACTTCTCTTTTAAAAGTCCTCATTGTAGGATTGTCATGTAAACAGAATATTTTCTGTCTTTACTTGGCAAGGAAAAGATGATTTTTAATATGAAAGCAAACAGGGTCTTTAAAATAGATGTATCCAGTCGTTTGGTGGCCTTTTTCAGCCTCATGAATTTTTCATGTCACAAAATGAAATAGATCTATTTTTTCATATGATAGATATATTGACTTATTTAACTGAATTAAACCCAAACCTTATGGGACATGTGCAGAAACAGATATTGAAAAGATGTTTAGCATAGATAAGCAAGTAAAAGTTTCCTAAGCCCCAAGGTCAAAATTTTAGAGCCATGTTATTGAATAGTCTGTGTATTTCTGCCATGATAGATGAGAAAAAAATTTTTGGAAAAAAAGCTGCCATGAACAATTCAAAATGAACAATAGTAATCTTAAAATGTGATTTTGCAACCAGAAGGCAAAAAAAAAAAAAAAGCTGTTTTTATGGCTTTTTTACAGCT
This sequence comes from Sturnus vulgaris, assembly GCF_052056855.1. Taxonomy (NCBI): domain Eukaryota; kingdom Metazoa; phylum Chordata; class Aves; order Passeriformes; family Sturnidae; genus Sturnus; species Sturnus vulgaris. The sequence goes on along the minus strand of NC_142243.1, from coordinate 59,369,238 downwards.
CCACAGTGTTGAGGCCAAAATTCAAATTTTCCTTAAAGTTAATTGTTAATGGGGTATTTGGTGGAGGCCATGAACTACTTTAATACATATTCCATCATTCTGGGCTGTACTTCTTTTCTTGTTTCTATTCACTTTAGCATACTGAATGATTGAAAATCCAACTACAGCTAGTATAGGCTTCATTGTTGGAGCTGAAGCCTTAGATGTGCACTGAATGGCAAGTGGTGAACCCAGAAAACTTAATGCTGTCTAAAGGAAGAAAAGGGCCAGGGTAGTTGGATGAATACTTAATTCCTTATATCTGTTTTACGTCTCTAGTCAGCCTGGAAACACAAATTTCCTAGTGAAAGAGTTACACGGTCTTTCCAAGAACTCTGCTCTCTTGCAAAAGAAAAGATTGGCTTCTATGAAAAGGCAATGAAGTAAAAGTAGGAAATAAGAAAAAAAGATATTGTGTAGGAATCTCAGCAGAAGAACTATTTTTAAAAAATAACATTCTTACTGGCACAACCTCCTGGCCTATAATAAAGATTGAATCCTCAAATGACAGAACACTTCATTCCCTCATGTTAGAAAAAGGACACTGTCTGGCAAAGACTTTCAGTTGCCCAAAGGAATGAGTCAAGAAATTGTTTCTTTCTCTTCAATAAATTCTGTGACAAGAATTTAGTATCCTTAACTAAAATCTCACGTGACATACCTGTGGAACTGTAAGAAAAAAACGAATTTAACCCTTCACTAAAGGAAGAAGCCTTTACGATTTTTGGATTCAATCTGCAGATTCTGTCAGTTTTCTTCCATCTATCATTTATTGTATCCATAGATTTCCATATTTAAAAAATAGTCACTATAATTTACCACTTAACAGTAATAGTTACTTATGTCAGCAATCCAAATTTTTCCAACAAGAGAAGGAAATTTATATTGTGCTTTATGTTTTCGAGAACTAATACATATGGTCACCATATTAAATGGCAGTTCCAGTGTTTAATATTTTATTTAAACATTTAATGAATAACTTTGTACTTCTGGTCATTTGGGATAGCTGTGGAAAAAAAAAAAAAGGAAACATTTTATTTGATCTGTTTGTGTTGAGGGATGGAAATTCAAAAGCACCATAGCTTGGCATGGAAACCCATCTGGTTAATTCAGTGAAATAATTCCCTTTTGGCCATCATTCTAATTATTATATTAAAACATATTCTCTTTCTTTTTCCAGTCTGGCCTCTTGTACATAACAAAGATACAACTGAGAAGTTGAAAGATTCCACTTAGGAAGAATTTTACCTCTTTCTACCAGTTTCTTTAGTCCTGGAGTTTAATACGCATTTTTCAAACAGAAATTAAAAAAAAAAAAAGTTAATGTGTCTCCTCTTATTCTTCATTCTGTCTCTCTTCCTTGATCACATTTTTTTGCAAGTCTTTTCCTTATGTTTCCAAAGTATTTTTCTTAATGTAGCACATTTTATATATATATAGTATAAATCATAACGGAGCAGGCTATGAGCATTCATCCTTGTTGTTGAGAGGAGACGTGCATTGCTTTGAAAAAATATCTCTTGCATACAGGAGTTTATATTCAAATTTAAGCTTTATTTTTTAAATAATTTATTCAGTAGTTGAGAACTACTATGTCAGAATTGTAGTCTATACAAAAGCATATAGCCATCCACAGCAAAGACATGGATCCAACCAGGTGAAGTTATAATCAATGCAGCTTTGTGAATCTCAAACTAGATATCCCTTTCTTTCCTGTTACAGTTTCTCCAGCAATCGTATTATGGATGCAAATGAACATGTAAATTATGTAGGTTATGTAAATGTAAATTATTGTGAGAATAATAATTTCATATCTTTGAGAAAAGTTCTAAGGATAAACAGACACAATCTGCACTACATTATAGGTCCTATTTTAATTGGAAAACTAAAGCCAGTCCCTTTGATTCTCAGTTTTGTCCGTCAATCAAATCTTTTTACCTTAATTAATGTTTCAGGGATTAAAAATTATGTTTTAAATAAGGCAGAAGGGGAGTTTGAATCTAGATCTTTTGACATTACAACTTCATTATCAACATAAAAAATATGCTTTACAACAGCCTCCTCTCACAACACAGAGAAACATATTTTCTTTCTTTTTTTCATAATAAAGCTCAAAATTCAGTCAGACTGTGTTCACAATATGTTTTTGACAAAAAAATGCACAAAAGATTTTGCATTCATTATAGTACAGAATAAAAGAATTTAATGAAACCTCAAAGTATGCCATGAAATGGGACTGTTGTCTTCACTGTTGTTACTTTTCATCCTTCTAATCAGTTTTGCCCACTGACATCAGGATAATATGATAAAGCTCTATCATCAGTAGATTCATTCCATTCTCTTGACTTACATGCCATACTACAGTATGAACAATATTTTGACTATTCTTGGCTTTTATCTTTGGTGGTGGTAGACTTGTTCCCTCTTCAAAAAATTGTATATTAAAATACTGATGCCTTTAACTCTTGTGAACTTTGGTTGTATCTAGTATAAATAAGCTGAGTATTGAATGAAAACCTTCCATTTTTTGGTAAGTTCAGCCATGTCATCTTTTTGAGGCACGTCTTACAAGACGGTTATGATCTCATAAAAGCTGGTAGCTGTCTGACTTTTTCCTAATTAACAGATATGAGATCAAAGCTGAGGCCTAGACAGAATGATGGCTTAAGGTATTCAGGTTGTAAGAAATAAGATATTTTCACTTTGCCCAGATATGTATAAAACCCTCCTTAATTATGTGTAGGGTTAATGAAGATCAGGTTCCAGCAGGAAGAAAGAAGCTTTTCCATATAACACTAACAAGATTTTCTTTTGACACAAATATGTTTAATCATCACCCAACACACAAGTATAATCATTCAAATTAATGCTGTTCAGCCATATGTAACATTGCCAACACTGAAAGGCTTGAGTTACACATTCTTTCAGAAAGGATAAAATCATTTTTTTGCTAACTTTACAATTGAAAATTGTTAGTGTCTGTGTTTATGTGCCAGCAAGTGCACTTGGGTGCCTCTTGTCTGATCAGACTGTCGCCTTCTGTGTCCTGCGGGAAAAGAGAACCACCAAACACCATAGAAGGTGGCATTTGAGCAGACAAGGTGCTGAGCTGAGTCCATTAATCTCTTATTAATCACTCTGACATTTTAAAGGATGATTTTCTTGAGCAGGGGAAAAAAATTTCTCCCAATAGCTTAGTAGATATTGTGAGGACTGGAAACAGGATGGGTTGTCAGAGGCCATTGATTGAATTTTCTGTTACCAAGAAACAAAATAAACAAATGTGTTTCGTCCTGGGAATGTCTACCTGGAGAAGAGTTCTCAAGAGGCTGTCACTCACTAGGCATTTTGGCTACTTTGGATTGGGATCAAGCTCCCAAGATAATTACAAATGTTGGACATCTATCTGAACCATATTTCCCTATCACTTTTTGGTACATGTACTTTTCCTCAAAGCTAAGGCGTATTTTTTAATATGTCTGGAGAGATTGGTTAGCTTTTGGTTCCTGCATTTCACATCAGCTTAATCGACCAAAACTGTTTATTGCTTGAATCTGCTGTGGTAACCAGCTATTATTGCTGCTTGACAATAGTTTCTCATTATATTTACATTCACTTACACACACAGAATACATTCAGGTACACTTTCAGAAGTGATGATGATAGGGTGTCCCTGTGGGAGGAAGGCAGTACTGTCTTAACTGTCATCACATTTGTTCCTTGGGTACATTTATTTGTTGGTTTTTGTGTTTGGCACAGGAACAAGACTGTGCCCTTACTGAGCAGTAATTGCATAAAACTTCTTTGCATCAATGCTTGAGAAGTTCTGTCATATTTTATTTTCTCTAGCTTACTATTTCTGCTAGTCACCATCATAATCAGATCAAACGCTCCTCTTCTTTTTTTTTCTTCATCTGTCACTACGCAGCACCCTAAAAATGGGTGTTTTGCCACTTACCACTCTGCGGATAACAAATTGTATGTGGCCCAAGACAGAATTTATGCATGGACACTTATGGCTATAATCACTAAGACATCTCTCTAAATGTTTTCTGTGACTAACAGCTCTAGGGCAATCTTTTTTAGAGGCAACTGCAGGATTCTTTGATTAATTTTTAAATTATTATCCTTATTATTTTATTTTCTGGGAGTCTTGAGCATTTACTTTTACTTGTAGCAGATATTGAAGAGATCCATAAATTGCTGATTTAAACAATATGACAAATTAAAGCCCTTTTATTACCTTCCTTTGTAATTCCAGAGCACTACAAATAGATAATATCACATGTAAGATTACCTTTCTACTAGCCCCCAGGATTCATGCAGCCCTGCTATATTCATGATATCTGCATCATTATATATATATATAATCTATAAGATAAGTTCTCCAGTAATTCCCAAATTCCCAAGTTCATCCAGCCCTGACAGCATTGCAGCTCCTCCTGTCAGGTTTTGTTCTCAGGAGGTGTTGCCAGATGTTACAAAATTCCAATATAAATGCTTTATGTGTAGAAGCCACCTTTATTATAAAAAAAAACAAAGCAAAATCAAAACAACAAAATGCAGTTTACATATGTTTTACATATATGTCTACGTATTGCTAGAACTTGATTTAGCACTGTTTCAGCTTGTTGTTCTATGTATATATTGAAAATAAACTGAGGGAAAATTAAAAGTTTTGAGACCTCACAAATAGCGTTATTATTAAGTGTTCTTTAGGTTATGCAAAGGACTGCCACCGAAGTCCTTGTTTGTGCTAGATGCTGGGTAAACAAAGAGGTGTCCATCATCAGTAGCCAAGGAGCTCACAGTCCAAATAAAGCAGGGGTAGGGTGGGGTAGAGGTGTGAGACAAAAGCTGTGTGAACAATGTGATATTTGGGATAAATGTAATTTCCACAGTTCTTGGCTTCTGTGACTGCCCACACAGTTTGAGGAGTCCATTGGTGGAGGTAGTTTCCTGTCACTACTTTACTGGGCGTACCTCTTCAGGAAGGACTCATGTAATTTTAGAGCTCTAGTCTCACTGCAGAGGTCCAAGATGATGGGAACGGATATCAATCCTTTGCCCACTGATGGGTGGAGAATATTCATCAGTCTCCTAGGTGGTGTCAGTTGTGTGTCCTGGCTTGGCTCCAGACTATGCTGTGTCTAAAAGGTTAATTTCTACCAGATGAGAATGTCCTTGGCCTTTGACTAGCTTCTCCATGTACTTGCTCGTGGGAAATTTGATACTGGGCGGTAGTTGGCTAGGATCAACTTATCCAGGGTGGGTTTCCTTTCTGTGGATAAACAGAGCATGTGTATATCCAGGAATAGGAGTTTGGCATCTTCTGCCAGTCCTCGATTAACTTGGGGTGATTAAAGGTGATTTTTTTCATTACAGAGGTTCAGTAGTCTACATGAGCAATATTAGTATTTTCCAGCCCATCAGTAACTAATGCATATCTTCAGCTGCAGTATTTCAGCTGACTTATCTAGTTGACTGTTTATATAAATTTGTACTGTTCATTTTACTATCAAGATGCATGGGTTAAAGTACTATGCTACCTATTTCTGCACTCTGCTTTGATCCTGCAGTATCTGTGTATGATGAATTTAAGCTCATGAACACTGGTACTGTAGTTGTATCTCTTTCAGTGTCAGTGAAATCTCTTCTGTCTTCACTCATTCTCTTTTAGCAGAATCTTTAGGTTTTTTTAACAAGTACATTTGACAGTATTTGCAGCTAAAATGCAGATTCTGATTGTTTCTTTGTAACTGTTAGGGGTGAGAACACCTGATTTCTGCTTCAGCCCGTCTTCCTATCAACTGTACTTGCAGAATTGATTTAGCATTGAAGATGCTGTTTAGTTTATGCTTGATTCACATACATACTAATACAAAGAATTATGAAATTTTGGCTCTAAAAACGAGTTTCACTTAACTGTGATGAACAGTGTGTCTTAATCTAAGTTTTCAGCACTAGCTTTCTCTAAACAATGGAACATTTGAAACTGAAGTTTTCATTGTAAACACAGGAAGCTGTACTGTAGTATTATAGTAATCTTGCTCTCAGATCTTGTATGTGTCAAAGCAAATTGAGCTGCTAAAAGTTGTAGCCTTTTACAGGCTTGCAACTTATAGCTTCTTGTATTAGTGGTGCTTTACCTGCTGTGCTATACCAGTCCTATATAGGTAGGTTTGGTAACATGAAGTGTTGATAACTCAAGGCAGAGAATTTATGTTTAGTTTTATCTACATTTTATGGCCACAGATGTTTTAGTTGATAGCACCATTAGTTATGACAAAAAAATAATGATATTTCTGTGTTAATATTATTGTGCTATTGAATAACCTACTTAAGAGCAAATAAAAGAAACCATATTATTTTTTCCAGTATTATAGAAGATTATCATATCACTCTGTGAAAAAGACTCATCAAATATTATAATTGTACTTTAAATGCTATTATCATTAAAATTGAAAGGACCAAGATTCAAATAATATTTTTTCATTACCCTGAGTCTGGAATCTTGAATCATTTTTCCAAAAGGTTAGGTCTGAGGTCAGTACCTGAGTTATGTTCCCATATGTGCTTTCTATTTGCTTTCCGTGGACGTTTGCTTGAATAAGAACTAAAAGGTGTTAACAGAGCTTAGTGGATATTGTCCACCACAACACAATAGAAAATGTCTTATTGTTTCTGAAATTTGAATCTTCTAAAGGCTTGTTCTAGCACATGCTGGTAGGAGTCTTTTTGGTTTGCTTTTTCATATGCTTTAAGGAAGTGTAAATTTCTGATTTACCAAAATAGCAATTCTTACATTCATCTTTCAAAAAGGATCCAAGTTTTGAGGATTCATATTTTTGCTTGCTTCAACTTTAGTGTTCATTATTATAACATTCCCTGTTTGACATACATTTTATATTATTTTAATCTTCACACTTGTGGTGGTTCCATTGTAAAAAAAGATGTTCTTAATGTCCCCCAAACATTTTTTAAACATTACCATCATGATGACAAACAAAACAAAACAAAACAACCTTTAAGCATTTTTTGGTGCAGACACAGCCATTCTGCCTATTACTTTTATTTCAGCCTCTAGGCAAATGTTGACTTTAAAATCTGTCATAGTCTGATTGATCACTTTCCAGGAAAACAGGATTCTAGTAATTTTTAAAGTAGATTCATAATGGATTAACCAGAGTTGCCACATAAAGAAGAAAGGTTTTATTCCTTTTTAATGTCAGAGGAGCAGATACGCTCTGTTTAGCAGCAAAACCTCCTGAATAGTTCAAGCATTCCCTAACTACACAATCATAAAAACTAGATGTAAAACAGGAGAGAGAATTTCAATCCAAGATGTAGTAATCTTTTGTTCTAAACTACTGGATTAATACAAGTGAAATGTATTTATAAACTAGGTCTCAGTAGACTTATCAGAAGTATAAGCCTTTAGAAATGCAGCACATAGTATTAATTAAAAATAAAGGTGAAAAACCTGACTTCATTGAAGTCAGTGGAGATTTTACTGTTGAATTCCAGGGTCCAGAATTTTGCAGTTTCAGAAGTGTAGTTTTTTGAGGTTACAGTTTAACCGAAGCAGGATTGATTCAGTAGTTGGCAAGAAGATACCCTGAGTTTAACATCTAGAAAAATAAGCCTCACCTGTCCTAAAAATAGTGTTGAAGACCATCATTTTAGATGATCTTGGTATTTGTTTAATGTTTTTCCCCTTAAAAATGTCTGAACTTGGTTACTTCAGAGCTATATGCTGTGAGTTGCATTTATGTTTATGTTTTCCTCTATAATTTCATCCTGCTAAGTTGTATAATAAATGTAAAGGAATTAGCATTCTCAATAAATAAAACCGATCCTTTGAAAAAATAAAGAAATGAAAGTATGATAATGAATATTACTCTTGTTAAAAATGCTAAGAAAATGCTAAGGAACTGCTTTGGAATATGGTCCCCTTTACGGCACCTCATTTTGGATATTTCAGCTCTCTAAGTAATATTTGAAAATGTTCTCCAATAACTTTTAATAAAACACTGAACTAAATCAGTTTGCAAAGACTCACTCAAACATTGCAGTTAACTTACAGAAAATAGTATTTTCTAGCAATATCTACCAGCATTCCCAATGTACATGAAAGGGAAAGAGAGGTAATATTTTAAGTCCCATGGATTTAGTCATTCTTCAAAGTAAGAAATTTAGAGTCTAGTATGCAGTGAGTACTTGGTAAAAGGGCCCTGTTTGCATACAACGTGATGTCACAGCCAAATAAATTAGAAATATTTTTCAGAAGGAATAAAGCCGTCTGAAGGACAACATTTTTCTCGGGAACTTAGTGTCTCTATTGTGACAAATTACTGTGCCAGTTTCTTAGTATTTTAGTACCTGCTTTCCTGAAGTTCATTGACATCATCAATAGTTAATTGGAGAGCAGTACTTTTGCCTCATATGAGGTAAACACTTTCTGCTCCTTCACATTTAACACACATTTTAACTTAAAATTAGCAGCTCCTCTTTGCTGTTCAAAGTGGAATAACTCCTCTTACTATTCTGTATAAGTCTGCGATGTAAGAGCAACTTATTCTGCAAGTAATTCAACAGGTTGTGTGGAGATGCATGCTGTCGTCAGCTGAGGTGGGAGTGATTCCATCACTGCTTCAGTGATAACCTAGTGTCAGATAACTGTGCTGTAGATTGACTTTCAGAAAAAAAATTCTTACAATATTCTTTTGCCAGGTTACTGTGCTTTGCAACTTAGGTGTTGTATTTAGCCTTTAAAGAAAATACAGTGTAAATAAGTGATGTATAGTCAGACAATGACAACAGTTTATTGAAGTTGTGTATGTTTTTGCAATATTACAGTGCAGTAATTTTCATATTTTGCAGTGCTGTATTGCCCTTTATGTATCGCACTAATATAAACAGTTGTAATTCCTTTTCTTTAGAACAAATATGAGAATAGAGCAGATGAATGACACCATATTTGTTCTTAACATTGTCAAAGAAATAAGGAGTTCTGATAATAGTTACATCTGATAGTTTGAACACATGTGCCAGGCATAAAGTTCGGATTCCTATGTCTTTATGGTTTGACTTAATTTTCTGTTTCATGAAGGAAATTATTTCAGTTGTGAATTTGCAGTTTCAACTTTTTGCTTTGGGAGCTCACAATATAAAATAGAAATATTTTGTATGTTTAAGGTTTCATAAGAATGAAAATCTTGTGGTGTTCCAGAGATTTGCAGTCGTGCATGAATTAAAATATGTTTCTCAACCTTTTCTGGTGCTAAAATGAAACCATAATTTTTTTGTGTGTGTGCTCTAATGATTGTTTCTGAAAACCTGTTTTATAGGAACCCATTGTATCAAATGTTCAAAAGGTAAAATCAAAAATCTTATTTACAGTATTTTCCATTATCTGTTTCCCAGCCTTTGGTTTACAAAGAGAATTTCCTTTAAAAAATACTTTTCTGTCTTGCAGTTCAATTTCCTGTAGAACTGGTTATGTTGAGAATCACAAGCAAAGTATTCTCTGAAAGTTTGTGGATCATGATATGCAGCCTAAGCTGGGAGGGGTAGAGGAAAAGGAGGGAAGTTGAAGGTTCCTTCCGTTCTTAAAAGTAATTGTCCTGATGTGATGGAAATTGCAGTCACCTGCCTAGTAGTGGAAAATCTTGAGCTATAAGGAAATCCACTGCAGCATCACTTCATTATAGTTCCTAGGAATATCATGCTGGACAGCAACTTTGATGGGACTGATAAAGGCAGGGTTATTGAAACAACAGATGTGCTTGGGGGACCATAGTTACGAACTTTAAAGAGCTTCTTGCTAAAGCTACTGCATAAAAACTGTATGTTCTTGTAAGTTGTACTTGGAGCAGAATTTTGAGACTTAAGCTGTACATTTTTACAAGGGATGTCAAATGAGTTATTCTAGTGCTGTGTGAGTAGAAACTAGATTAAATTTCAACTCTATGTTTTATTAAACTTTTATTTCCAATTTATCAAGAAAATTTGTGTTTATCACTACTGCTCCTGTGGTTACCATGGCAGAATATTTGAAGCAACTGGTCTTCATTACTCAGCACATTTCAAACTGAGCCGTTAACGTTCCTCCATCTTAATTGCCCATTTTAAAAATTACTTGCCTTTTAGTGCTGCAGTTCTGCTGTTTTTTTAATAGGTTTTATTTTGATCTCCTACATTCTTTTCCCTAAAATTGTATACAATATGGTGCAAATATAATCTCTTGGTTTTTAAATGTAAAGAGGAATTCTTCTTACCGTGTAAACTTTCAAAATATCAGGCAAGCAATAATGATGGGTGTTTCTTTTTACTGATATTAGTGAATCTCTCTCCTTTGTTCTCCTAATTATGTCTTAGAAACATCTGGTAACTTTCTGCCTAACTGTCAAATTTCTATTTCTGTTTTATTAGCTGAACACCTGCATGCCAGCTGAGTATGTACAGACATTCCTGAATATCAGGAGTGTTATTGCCTGCCTGACTTGCAACAAACTTGCAGTGTGATAGCACAATAAGATTAGCGTTACTCCCATGTTATTAATTTACAGATTTTTAAAAAAGTATCTTATAAATTGTAGTATTCAATGAACTATCTTATTAAATCACTAGTTTAATAAATCTCTGATACTTTAGTGCACTACAAGTAAAATGTAGTATTTACACTGATAAATACAGCATGTTCCTGCTTATCTTCTTTATTCTCTTAACTGCACTTTGTGAAAAGCTATTCTGGCTGCTTTTCTGGATGATTACTTAGCCCAGGATAAGCTTAAGTGAAAAGCTGTATTTTGGAAATTTTAAGTGAACTGAAAACTCCATATACACATAGAAAAGTTAGTTTAAAACTATGTCGAGCCAGTGACTTAAGGTTTAACTACAATGTGAACTAAAATCTGCAAAGAGGATAAGTCAAATAAGACTTTTATCCAGTTACATGCCATTTTAAAATTAATTGATGTAACACTAGAAAGCACTTTGTACTAAAATATTCATAAACCAATTAAAAAGAGCTAGTAATTAAAAAAATTACTAAAAAAGGCTTGTGTGCTTGTGAGATTTGGTGTTCCAGCTATATCAGTTGAGCTAATAAAAGATATCGCCTCTCTTTCTGATTCCTGCTGCATGTAATAATTACCATTCCACGTTCTACATTGTTATACTAAGAGCACCTAATAATCAAAGCAGTGTTTCTGCCTTTTAATCTCACTGGAATAATAGAAATCTCTTTTGTTCCAGTCCCCTGATTTGTCAAATGAGATTGATAGCATTTCCAATTGAGCTTTACCTGGCTCACGTGTGTGCTGAGTGAAAATTTTTATGCCACAGTCCTGCTATTAGACATCAATTATCCAAGCTATTGCTTCCTCTCTCTGTTAGCTCTACCTTACATACCCTCCTTCTGCAGCTCTTGTCGCCAGTTGCCTTTCTTCGATACTCAAAACCCATTCCCAGAGTCCTCTATTTTACTTTCTAATCCCCTGTTGGTGATTAATCCCAACTGGGTTATTTATGTATGTCAGTTCTAGCAGTCCCCTCTTGGCTGTATTTGCTAATTCTGGTCTGAAATCCGGTTCTGATTGTTGTTGGGGGGGGTTTTCTCTCGCTTAGTATCATCTGAAATCACCCAGCTAGAAGCTCTCTAGTGTCTTATTTGTCTTTTGTGCTTCATAATTTGCCTTTTGTGTTATTTCTTTGTCTTACTTTCTCCTGCATTATTTGTCATCTTGGGTTGCATGAATAGGGATGTTACACAGTACAACAAAACTCATTGGGCAGAAGTAGCTTAAGTGAGATGGGACATGGTCAAGTCAATGGCTGATGAAGAAGGGTTTTTAAAGGGAGACTATAGACTGAACAACAGGAGGAGGGCTAGTGAATATCAATCATTACCCTGCAAAAAAACCATAGGAGATTCAAATGAGACTGGAAAATTTCAGCATGAACAGCTCTGTAAGAAATAGGTGGGCCTGAGTAAGAGAATGGCCTTGATGGCTGACCAGATTTTTAATGCTTCTCATTCTTCTGATTCCAAGAGAGAGTGATGAAGAGGAAGGTGATAAGCCATAAGGGCTGTTTTGTGCAGGGAAATAATGATAGAAAATACAGCACACCCAGCTGCTCAGAACAATCAGAAACTCATATTGAAAAAATCTTAAACAGCAGAGGGTTAAGTCTAAAACTGTAATTCTTAGAAAATATATTAGAATTCATGTGAAAAAGCTTTAAGGACTTCATTTTAATTGACCTTGGATACACACCAGGTCATGGCCTTTTAGGGAATTAGAACCAGAGTGTTCATCAGGGAACAATACAAGTTTAGAAGGTCAAGAACTGATTCCTAACCATAAGTGCAAATGTTCTCATGTGTGTTTAATATGAACCGGGAAATACTTTGCAACGTGTTGGTCTGGAAGAAATTGGAGCAGAAGCTTTAATATGTATTTTTTATATTAAATATGATATTTTGAATATGTTGTTTAGTACCTCCTAAAGTCACAAGAAAAAGTATAAAGTGCCAGACATAGCTATAACCACATGCTTTTTGTAATAATGAGATCAATAAAGAGCTGCGGCAAAGCCCTTCCTGATGTGTTGTTGAAAATTTAATTGTGAAGACATCGGTTCTAACTAACTTGTTTTACCAAAACAGGAAGGGGCAGTGGGTGCAAAGAGTTTCCCACGTTAAATTTAGGAACAGTCAAAATAAAACAAATGCTAAAATTATCCAATTTACTCCAGGCTTTGTGAGGAAGAATGGGCAAGTAATTGTCAATTATGGAGTGGGATTGGAATGCAGGTTGTAGAGGGATAATTAATTGAGAGATATTTCGTTTTGATTAGAGTGGCTTGAAAAATTGCCATCTGAAGTGGTTTCAGGCCTGCAGGGCAGTCTGCTGATGATGGGCAAGGGACTGGCATGCAGCACTTTAATGGGGTTATGGGGGGATTATAATCTATTACATTACTGAAAATAAAATAAAAGATTGAGGAAAAAGAAAGTATAGTCTTATGATCAAGAGTTAGGTCTCTCTACTGGGAAACTTGGGATTGTTCCCAGCTTGTGACATATAGTTTCTCTGTGCCCTCTGGCATAGAGTTGAGGGCTGGATTGCACCATGTTACAGGGACATTCTTGAAGGGCATAAAACAGCTCCCTTACCAGGATGATTATATTAGTGTTCCCTTCATCACTGGTCCAGGTTGGCCATCAGGGGAATGGGGTAGTCAGAAACATTAGCGAGTTTGTTGTTGGTACTTCTCTTTCAATTTCAGCAGCTGGAGTTGAGCTGGGAAGTGGTCAGGCTCATCTTTGCTGAGTTTTTCCATCCTGCATGCTGATCCCCACCTCAGATAAAAGGCTGCCAGGAGGAGCTGTGATTCAGCTAGTGCTACAGCTCTTTTTCAGGGATTCTGTAAAGCAGCACACATGGCAGCACATTCTTCTGTTTCATAACCCTTCGTTTCACTGTCTCTTCATAACCCAATAGATTATTTGGAAAAGGTAATACTTAACATCATCTAAGGCTTGTGTATCTAGTGCAAAGAATATTGAGATCTTTGGGAAGGAAAGATAAAGTATGGGTATTAGTTTGCTTAAAATAAACAATTACTAATTTAACTGAGAGAGCTATTTTCGTCTTGTTTTCATTTTGGTAAATAAATGAATTTGGGAACTGAGGCTTTGAGGCGAGGATATACCCTCTTTCCCCCATGTTCTCCCAGTGGAGACTTCAGGATGATTTTAGAGCAAGGCTCCAAAATGGAAAATGTGGTTGCTGTGAAGAGGCATCATTAGCACAGTATGTGGAAGCAGGCTGCCTACCTTCCTGCACGAACCATTTTACCACAAACAGATTCCTGTTCTGACACACAGCTTTCAGCAAAATCAGCCGACAACTGTTAGCCAGACATGAATGTCTTTGGCATTCAGCAAATTACTTGCACATCAGACAGTGCTGATTACAACCGGAAAACAGTATAAATATCACATTTTATATTACACTTGTAAAATTGATTCTTTCCCCTTTGAGTTAGTATGCCAAAAAAATTGTTCATTGTGTGTGGAGTTCAAGGGGATAATTCTGGGTGCAAAAAAAATTACAAATAAATTAATACATGTGTCAGTATCATGTTCTTTGGCTGATGCCATCTTTACTTATCACCTGTTTGCATTGGGGAGCTCCTTTTAACTTCTGCTGCATTATGACATATGTATTTATTAAATACAAATCAAATTACAGATTTGTCTATATTTTACATTTCTATAGCCTTTCTTTGCCTTTCTAAAGTCATTAATAGATTTCTCAATCAAATGACATTAAGTCCTGAATCTTTATAAAATATTTCATTTGAATACTGCTTACAAGGAAAATCCTTTGAAAAGTTCAGATGAGTACTTGATTTTCTCAGGGCAGATAAATCCTGATGCTTCTTGTGTTCTTTTCCTCATAACATAGTACTTTTGCGGGATTGAGGCAGCTGGAAGTTCTTGAAGGTCAAGAAAGCAGAAAGAAAATGGGGGGCAGCCACCTTGATAAGTAAAGTAGATTTCAGAAATTAACATTATCAATAACTTTTTTCTGAGCCCAGAACAGAAGTAAAGGAAAATCTTGAAAACTAAGAAAATCAAATGGCATCAGTTTACATATTTTGTCCTTCCTGTTTTCCTTAGAAATTGTAAAACTATCAGAAAAATTCACACATTCTCAAGGGGCTGACAGTTATATAAAATAGCATAGGAATAATCAGGTGAAAGATAATTGCAGCTGACAAGATCAACATCCTGCCATAGATTTTTCAAGCCTGCAGTTGAAAACATGAGAAATGGAATAGGTACAACATCTTCTATTGCTTCAAAAGTCCAGCCATCCTTTAAAGCTCTTCTCTGCCTTTGAAAGGAAAATCTCCTGAATTCCTTAAGTAAGACACATCTTAAACCATATGAACCACTTTCCGTGCTGACAGAATTTAGTTAAAGCTCATTATGTAAAAAGGTGCTATAAGGAAACTTTATAGAGTGAATGTTCTTTATAAACTGGAAGCTAAGGTTCAGCCAGTTTCCATTTAATCCTTCAATATTGCCTGCAGCAGTCAAGTAAATTTCATAAGAGTCTCCCTCCACCCCAAATGAAAACCATGTGCCTGCTTAATTTTTTACTCTTTTCCTAGTCCCTCCATTCAAATCTCTCCTCAGTACATTAGAAAATCTTGCAAGTATTGATGGAATCGAGATAACAAAGTCAATTCTGGTTCTTATTAATTAGGCCACATTAGGAGAAGTACTGTCCTTCCTAAAGAAGTTGAATTGCAGTCAAATTGTCATGGGTGTATGGCAATGGAAAGTGTTAAAAAGCGTGTATATACATTGTCTATTCATGTCTTTCATTCTCCATAGTGAAATTAACTTAAGGAGCAAAGCAAATAGGCAAAGCACTGTGATTTGATAAGTACTTATTTGATTGAAATTGATCTAGGATAAGAAGAATTGATTTTGGGCTTTTTTAATAGAATATTTGAATGTCAACACATTTAGAAATAATGTATTCATTGCTTATTAGTCAAGTAATTTCAGATTATTTTTCCCCTGATATAAGTCATTTGAGACTTCTCTAGGAGCAAAACATTTCCTTAACAACCATAGACTTTCTTAATGGCCTTATCATATTAGCTCATAAAACTAACTATCGGCAGGCATAAGCATAATCAGAAGTCATGGAGATGTCTGCCCTTCTTATAGATCCTTGTTCTGTCCCTCAGAAAGTGCCACCTTAGTTAGAATAATAGAATATCTTGAGTTGGAAGGGCCTGCAAGGATCATCGAACTCCAATTCCTGGCTCTTCACAGGACATCCCAAGAGACACACTATGAGCATTGTCCAAACACTTCTTGGACTCTGTCAAGTTTGTTGCTTCCTGGGGAGCCTCTTCCAGTGCCCAACCACCCTTCGCTGAGAACTCTTTTACTAATATCCAGACTAAACCTTCCCTAACACAACTTCTTGCTATTCCTATGGGTTGTGTCATGGGTCACTATATAGAGAAGTGCCTGCCTCTCTGCTTCCCCTCATGAGAAAGCTGTAGATTGCTACAGGGTTTCCCCTCAGCCTCCTCATCTCCAAATTGAGCAATGCAAATTACCTTAGCTGCTCCTTCAATGGTTCCCCCACTACACCATTCTCCATCTTCATATACTCCTTTGGAAGCTCTCTAACAGCTTTGTATCTTTCTTATATTGTGGTACCCCAAACTGCACACAATATTCAAGGTGAGGCTGCAGCAGTGCAGATCAGAGCAGGACAATCCCCTCTCTTGCCCAGATGGCGAGGTTGTGCCAGATGGACCCCAGGATACAATTGGCTCTCCTGGCAGCCAGGGCACTGCTGACTCATATCCAACTTGCCATCAACCAGGACCCCCAGGTCCCTTTCCTCGGTGTCTCTTATTCCTCCCTTTCCTCTCCAGCCTCTCATTTCCCAGTCTGTCCACACGTTCAAGGTTGCCCCATACCAGGTGCAGAATCTAGCACTTGTGTTTATTCATATGGTTACTGATTTCCAATCCCTCTTGTTTGTCCAGGTCTCTCTGCAGGTCCTCTGCCTTTGACTGAATCAACAACTCCTCCCAGTTTAATATCATTGGCCAGTTTGCTTAGTATCCCTTCCAGTCCTGTGTCCAGGTCATTTATGAAGCTGTTGAAGAGCAGAGGGCCAAGGTGGGAACCCCACCAGTGACAGCTCTGCAGCCAGATGTCACCCCATTCACTGTAACTCTTTGTGCCTGTCCCATGAGCCAGCTGCTCAGCCACTGCCTGTCATGGTCAACCACTGGCAGCAAACTTCATAATTTCAGTGCTGCAGAATGAAACAGACAGATCTTGTATTAACTTTTCAGATTGCTGAGGGAACAGATACTGGGAATGATGGCTCTCCTAATGCTTTTTAAAGGCTGAAATGCAAGTTAAAAGTACATTTTACATAAAGCTATATATCTGAAACTCTGCATACAAGGATATGATTGCTACATATAAAAATCTCAAGTATATAAGAGAAAAAGTCTCAAGAAAATTTTAAGAGTATCCCAGAAACAATTTTATGTCTGCTAGAATCCATTAATCAACTTGTGTATTTAAAAATGATAGAGTTGAACTCTTCTGCTCAGATTGCCAACATCTTGATGAGAAAACAGCACACATGTTTGCCTTTCATAACCAGTTTTAAAAAAGACACCAAAAACCACTTTATGCCATGAGGACCATGCACCTAACGGTATGTCTGCTGTCATATCTCTTGTGACAGGAAGAAGATTCGTCATCACCATCAAGTAAAACTCATAAGAATTCTTACTTTGAGATAGCAGTGCATAGAAGCAGAAGATAGGATAGTGAAGCATTTAAGAGTTTCTTTAGTAATATTCAAAGATTAAGAAAAATGTTAAAAATAGAATATTATATTCTGAAGCTTCCGTTAAGTGTCACAATAAAGAGAAATTAAAGATAATAGGGATAATTTTTTATTAGAACTTGCTTTTCTTAATTTTTAAGTGTGAATTATGCTATTGCTTTTTCTGAGTTGAAGCTTAAGTATTTTTTTTGTATTATGTTTCTTCCTTGACAGCATTATTGATAGTAATTTAATTGCTGATTTCTAGACTTCTGTCTTTACAGTATCTGTGTTACAGATACTTTTGGTAATCTTTGGGATGATTTTGGGAAGCATTTTGGAGACATATTTACGAAGTTAAAGGGAAAGCTAACTCATCTCTATTGTCATTTGATCACAACCATCAAATTTTAACATATGGTTCTCCTGTTCTCAAATTAATTTGCAAATCTTAGCATTAAGGAGCAAAAAAACTATACACTTCTAAAGACATTTCAATATTGCATGGTAGCACAAGGTTGATGAAATATTGTGTGTTGTGTGTTTTACTATATGTAAATCTGATTTCAAAATATAGCAATAACATTTTTCTGGACAATAATCCATAAAAAATGATGCTGTTTTGTATATTTGAAAAATAAAATTGAACCATTTATACTGGTATAAAAAGAAGACTTTTTTTGCTGTTGCATTCCCCTTAGTAACTTACTATAAGAACAAGAACTAGACTAAGAAGTAGTTCTGGAGGGGTTGCTGTGTTCTCTATTTGCATCTCAAATAATTTTATGGATGCACATATTTTCTAAGAAAAAATAGATGGTTTTAAAGCACTAAATATTTTCAAGCCTGTTATTTTATTTCAAATTTGAAATATCACTTGTTTCTGAACTTAAAACCAGTTTCAAACTCTGACAGCTTTTGCAAACAGAAAAGTTGCAAGAGAAAGATTCAGGCAGCTAGCTTCCATGTCAGTATCATGTTGGTTCAACATCACTAGCATAGCAGTACAAAGGAAACATTCTGCATTCCTGAAAGGATGCCTTTAGCCTGTCACTTAGAACTTACACCTAACTAGATGAATGATAATGGACAAAATGTGCTTGCTACTCCAATTTTGCAAGAGACAGCTATAAATGTCCATCCTGTTAATTTGTCATTAACAGACTAAAATGCAAAACCTGATTGAACAGTCTCCCAACGTGTTTTGGGTTTTGTCATGACTCTTGTTTGCATCAGAGGAAGCAGAATCTGTTTTCTCGCTTGCTAATCCACAAGCAACACAGTTAATGTTACACACCTTGTAAAAATCACTAGTAGCATATATCTTCTTGTAAAATTATTCCCACTTACAGTGGGAATTCAGCATTTTAGGTCTATAAAGCAAATCTCCATTTACTGTGCTGTGATCACATTGTGGATCAAACTCAGATAAAGCAGGCTGGATTCTAGCTAATTTATTTTTTTTCATTAAAAGACTGCAATCAAAATTAAACCCCTACAATTTAGTAATCAAACAAAAGGTAAATGTAAGATAAATATCTTGTATCTACATTTGAGTGTCAGTTATATATATGGAATATTTCTAAATTTTTGTGTGTGTGTGTGTTCATGCAATGTTTCTTACATTTGAAAATGGTCCTAGCTTAGCATGATTTAGCTTCGTGAAGTTCACCAAGACTTCATCACCTTGAATAGCTGAGCAATAATAATGCCAACAAAAAAGCAAGCATCAGATTTATGACAGCTCTGTTTTCTTTGATGTGTTCTTGAGTGATGTGTTTATGCAAGACAAATAGGTAAGCTATACTTCCATGAGGCCTATTTGAAAAAACTCCAGATTTTTTCTGGAGATGGAGTATCTCTTTTCTCTTCAAGTATGTGTTGATGGATTAAGGGAGAATTCAGGCAGGTCCCAACTGTCAACTGCCTGTAAGTAGAGCTTGACTGAAGATTGAGCATTTGTCAGTGTTGAAAGGGAAAACTGAATTGTACACACATCTGAGCTGTCCTTGAACACATTAGACACTTTCCACTTATTCAGGGCATATTTCCTGAATGCATTGCTGCTTCTTCCTTCAACCCACAGAGTATTGACTCTAAACCTATGAATATTCTCTTATATATAAAAAGGAAACGATAAGGAACATCTGTGTCAATGGATACGTGGAAGCAGTGACAGTGAATCCCAGAAGCACTGAGGATTTTGTTATATAGTGAAAATTCTTTTTGGCAGTCTGTCTCACATCTACTGCTGTAAATCAGAAGGCAGATTGACTAATGTCCAGTGAAGTGAAACCAGCCCAACACAGTATCATTTCTGCATCTTTCAGTGTCCCATGTGCCTTTTATTCTTCTGAAAAATTGTGGAAATATTATTTTCCCCATTTTGCAGATGAGGAATTGATAAACACAGTCCTGGATACATCTCAGTACTAAACCAAGATTTTTGAGGTAGTTACATTCTTATTGTAAGATCACTCCATCATTAACGGAGTAATGTCATAGTTATAGTAATGATAATTGTAGTCAGTTATCAGAGTCGTGATAACCCTTTGGATGTGTCTTTCTCTGTTTCCTATATGAGGGAAATGTGTTGAGCATCTTGCAATCTTCAGTCAAGTATTTAATGGTAGATGAAGTGAATACGAATCATATGGTTCATTTCCAAAAATCATGCTATAAATGTATGGTAGAAAAGAAATCTCACAATGTTAGTTCATTTTTTAATGAGAAATCTTGTCTTTGACTGTCTTTGCTAATTCACCAGTTTACGTATTCCATTACAATCCATATCAATAGTAACTGTCAATTAATTTTATATGGCAGCTGTGTTTTGATAATTTCTGGTTTTCTGTAATTGGAGGATGGGCTGAGTCTGGTCAACAATAATCATCTTTCTAAAACCAGCTTTCTGTTTAATACTGACAGCTGTGTTCAGGAGACTAAGGAGTACATGAAAAGCCCAGAACTTTGAGTTTTCCCAAAAGACTATTTCTATAGATATACAATCAAAGTAAAGGATAATGACTTGTTGGAATAATTTTTTTCTTCTGTTTATCTAAACTAAATGGTGGTATTGAATGAGTGAGAAAATGTTTGCAGGTATACAGATTCTTTTTTCTGCAGAAAAAAGAAAAATCTGTCAAAGGGAAACCAGTTTATATATTTTAATGAAGAAATTATGCTACAAGTTTTATGGGAATGGATTTCCAGTCGGTCTCTGACACATTGGGTCCTCAAGGGAAATGCTATGGTATTGGGCTTCTACATAATCTCAGAACCTAGATACCAGAGGTGGATCATACCACTGAAAAATCCTTCTGTACTGTGATAAGAAAAAGTTGTTTTATGAAGTGCATTTTCTAATTTTTTACTTAGTTTTGGCCTTAAAATTTCTCTCCATCTAAAAAGGACCGGTAGATCTTAGCAGCAGAGAATTAAAATAGTTTTTGCTATTTAAATGTCATGGTTTTACATACCAGTGCATCTCCCTAACTTGCTGTTCCTTATCTCCAATTACTGTTACTACTGCTTAAATATTTTAATAGTATTTTGAAATGTTTAAATATTTCTTCTGTGACTCTAATACATCAAGAGAAGGGCACTAATGCTGGTAGGAATGTCCTCTGGGGAGAGGCTATGGGCACTGGGCTTGTCTGGTTTGGAGAGGAGGAGGCTGAGGGGTGACCTCACTTCAGTCTACAGCTTCCTGAGGAGGGAAGTGGAGAGGGAACTGCTGAGCTCTTCTCGACCTCTCAGTGCTAGGACATGTGGGGAATGGCTCAAAGTGGCATCCATTAGGGGAGATTTGGACTTGATATGAAGAAATATTTAATGACCCATAGGGTGGCCAAAACCTAGAATAGGCTTCCTGAAGGTTGGTTGATGCTTCCCCTGACCATGCCCAGTCCAGTGCTGAAGAAGCATTTGGACAATGCCCCTAAAGTCACACTTTAACTTTGGCCAGCCCTGAAATGGTCAGGCAGTGGGATTAGATGGCCACTGTAGGTCTCTTACAGCTGTTCTATTCTATTCTATTCTATTCTATTCTATTCTATTCTATTCTATTCTATTCTATTCTATTCTATTCTATTCTATTCTATTCTATTCTATTCTATTCTATTCTATTCTATTCCATTCCATTCCATTCCATTCCATTCCATTCCATTCCATTCCATTCCATTCCATTCCATTCCATTCTATTCTATCCTTACTGGTTGTATGGCTCTTATTTTGCACAGAAGTAGTTACCTCCTTTCATCTTCCCTTTATTGTAAGTCAATTTTTGTGAGTTCTGATCCACATTATTTGTTTTCTGCTTTGTTTTCTGGTTGGCATAAAACCCAAATATAAGTGGAATTTATAATATTAAAGAAACACTTCTAACAGTTACTTAGATTCTTCTGGGTTTGGGACTTAGAGCCTACATTGGTTATTATTTTTATCTCAACATACATGTGCCTCAGTTAAGGAAAAACAGACCTTTTATCACCTGCCTTTAAAATATCTATTTCAAGCTCTGCATTCGGTTGACTTCAGATAAGCAGAGTAGTGGGGAAAGAAAACTTCAGACTAATTAAATACCTGAGCAAACAGGTGTTTGGAGAAATTAATTACAACAAAAATGAACTCTAGTTTTATGCACTCCACCATATGTAACATTTAGATACATATAAACGAGATACAAAGAAATAATGCCTTCCTTTTTTTAAAAGTATCCTGTGATGTTCCCCTAAAATATATGACTTACAGTTATGTAATACTTGATTTGTTGTGTCAATACTGTTTTCAAAGTAGCTTAGCATTACATTAGCAAACATTACAGTACTTTATGTTTTGGTCTGAAACACTAAGCATTTTTTAATGGTAATCTCTCCCAACAGTTTTTTTGAACAGTAGGTGATCAACTGGAAAAATTACAATAACTTCAGAATATCTCACATGATGATAGTAATGGACTGATTTCTTTCACCAGCAAAATTGTATTTAATTTTGTTGCTACAGAATTATTTAATGAACTTTTTTTTTTTGAAAAATAGAGAAGATACTTCCTTTGATACTCAAGTGGGATTATCTACACAAACTTCTTGATATGTGCATGGAATAGTATGATCTTGAAGACATTTAGTGTGGAATAGTAGTTTTGGAAGAAGAGTCCTTTTGTAGGACTGGAGTTTATTAAATACATTTTCCATTTGTAGGAAATACATACTGTATAAATTACATAACCTAGTAGCTTTTAATCAGAAGAATAAAAAAAAGAATTTTTGGAGTATTTATATTATGCTTAAATTTAACTAAGGTTGGAGCTAGTCTCACAAAGCAGCTGCAAGCTGAATACAATTTTTAAATTGTCTTTTTAAAAAATATTTTTATTTCATTTTATGAGATTTCACCCCTCTTTTATAGTACGCTTTTATAGTTTGATTGCCCTTCTTTTTAATTACCTCTTTGAATAGTGTTTGATAGAATATAAGGTCTTATACAAAGCAAATTTTCAGAATAGTGTTTATGGCTTGACCTGAGAGTGTTCTGGTTGTGCAACCTGCTTCAACTAAACTCAGATACACTGAAGTGTTGTAAATTTCTGGTATTGTGCAGGCTCTGAAATGGTTAAGAATGTAGACATGTAAAAAATGCTTTTCCAATTACATTGCTCATCTGTTTACATTTGCATGTATATTAAAAATGCTCTTCCATCATTACTGTCAGTGACACTTTTATTGCTATCACATTGTAGTATTACCTTATGTGTAGACCTTGAAAGGCACTCTCAGTTAGAGAGAGGCGAGGGGCCTCTCTCTCAGTTATCTGCTATTGATAACAAATCCTGTTCTATCAAGTCAGAATCCCTGTCTTATTCCAAACCCATGCCCTCTCCCTGTCCGTCAGCCTTTTGGTCACTCCCACCCTGTTACCTTTTTAGCCCCCATGCCCCAATCCCACTCTTGCAACACCCCCATGTCCCCTTGTAATTGGTCTCTAATACTTCTTCCCCTGCCCTGCTCATCCCAGATACCTGACCCAAAGCCCCAAACCATTGCCTGGGCTTTTTGTCTCTGAACGCTGGACTGTTTCACGTGTGGCTGAAATAAACATCTCTGTAAAACCTCTGCCAAGGCCCATCCTGTTTCTTTACCTGTGTCACTTCAACAAAAACCTCGACCTCAACAGCCTTATTTAATATTATGCAACAGGTGTCACTGCTGAGGTAGAGAAGAAGTCCTCAACACAAAGCTGAAATGACAAAATTGAATATAGCTGCCAATGTTTGAAGATATGAATTTGCCCAGTGTCTTGGTGTGAAAGAAAGGCGTCTTCCAAGGAAAGTGGGAACCTCCCTTGGAATGGAAAATATGACCCCCCCCTTTCCTCGGAATTATTAAAATTTTGAAATTAAGAGACTTTCAGGCAAAGATATGGGAAAAGGAACAACAGTTCATTACTTGTGTGTGTGTGTGTGTGTGTGTGTGTGTGTGTGTATAACAAGGCAAACAACACCAATGGCAACATTAACCACAGCCAGCAGGCCCCAGAGGCAGTGCCAGCCTTCTCGGGGCTGTGGGGCACTTTCCCCTTTGGAGCAGTTCCGGTCACAGCCGCCAGGGGCGCTGGTGGCTCCCGGCCGGGCAGGGCGGGTGCGATGATTCCCCCGCACCTGCAGGGGGCGCTGTGGCGCGAGCCCAGACATCCCTCCCGGCAGTAACGATGGGTGAGCTGAAGAGAGAAAGAGAGGAGGGGCTTTCCTTTGTAAATTCAGGTGGTCTCAGTGCCCCTCAGGAAACCTCCAGTAGGAAGCTTGGAATGGCAGAGGCAGGCACATCTGGGATGACAAAGCACAGCAGAAGCAAGAAGCAAGCCCGTAAGCTCCAGTCACAGTGCTGAAGGGAAAGAACATAAACAAATGGGCAAAAACCATCCTGCAACAAGTATCTCTCGCCAGAGAGATCCCACTGCATGGCCGTGGAGAGGTCTCACCTCACTGTAAGGAAGCAACTGCCCCTTGCCCCCCCAGCTCTCACAGAAAGTCCCAGGCTGGCTCTCGCCCATGGCAAAACTCCCAGAGCCAGGGTCAGGGGTGGTGGGAGAGGGGGATGGGCAGCGAGCATCCCGGATGCAAAACAAAAGCAAAACCAAAAACGGGTATAGGATAAAAATCCATCCCTCAGACCCCCAGGCAAACTATTTGATGCCTGTGTTTGTGCAAATTTGTGTAAGATTTTAAGTGGAAAAATCTGTCCTTGGTATTTTCCTTTTTCATTTCCATCTTGGTCTCTCAACTTCTTTAGCAACTTGTATTGCAAAGTTCATTGGAAGCATCATATTTAAAAACCAGTGTTGTATTTTTGCTCATGGTTGCATATGAAGTATTCACATACTAATTGCTTTTTACATTAAATTATTACAGAGCATCAAATGCACATCAATGACTAAATAACTGTGGAATGTAGTATTTTCAAAACTATGTTTTGGGGTTTTTTAAGGTATCATTGTTTCTGAAAGAAAGTACCTCTTTTGTGTAAACACTCATAGCCCTGAAATACCTTCCTGGCTTTAGTTTCTTTTTACTTTTCTGCATCTTGGAGAGAGATTTTACGGTTGGATAATAAAATTAATAACTAAATGCTAATGATGGAAAAGTGGATGACAGTAGTTAAGTACTGAAGTGCTGGAAAGGAGTTGAAGATACTAATACAAAGTGGGAACTTACTCTTCACCTTCCCCATATACATCTTGCATCTAGCACTCTTGAATCCCAGTTCCTTGGTGTAGGCAGGGTTAGAAGTTCTCTATCTTAAGTGGGTTTGTTGCAAAGGCTAATGTTAATGAGGCAGAGTATAAATCAGGAAAAACCTCCATGTGCCAGAGTTTTTGTTGGTGAAAGTTCCTTTGACTGCCCAGGACATCTAGCAACACTCAACAGCATCTATACAATTTACCAGGGTTGTCTGCACATGTTGCTATACGGAATTCCTTTGACTTAATTTAAAATGCTGTGTTTCAAACCACAGCCTCAGTTCCTTTTCTAAAGGGCTATGAAGGTCAGTGCAAGACTATGCAGGAATAAACCACTTATGAGAGGTGTGGTGAATCTCTGCCTGCAGTAGACTGACGATGTGCAGGGAGATGGTCTCATCTGGATGTACTTTACAATACTAAGCAGGCGCCACTGTTAAGTGGCATTCCTCTGGGGATGAGCAAGTTTTGCAGTCCTGGGAAGGGTTAAGTACTCTGAGCTGACAGACCAGCTCTAATGAAACAATGATGTATAAATAAACCATAACACTTACATGGCAGGTGAAAGATGGATGGAGTACTTAAAAGAAGGCTCTTGGGAACTTAGTGTGGCGTGCAAGGTCAGAATATATATACTGATTATGTACATTGTATTTGGCAAAACAAGTGAGACTCCCAAGGACCATCAGAAATCAAATGATATTTTAGCATAATGTACAGTGTTGTTGTTTAATGGTTCCTATGCTCACTATTAGCATGATATTAAACGTGTGAATTTTTGAGGCTTTCTAAGTATTGAGATATCTTTTATGTCTGTAAGTTTATTCTTGCCATAACATTCATGCCTATCTGTAAAAATACGTGATTTCTGCAACATCTCTTAGTAGTGTTCACTGTGCAGTCCGGTTGAAGATTGTACATTTTGAAATAACAATTCCCTTACATGGTGGTCAAACATCTCAGTCATTTTTCAATCCAGAGTTGCATCTGCACGTGACTTATTTCAATACCACATATCAAAAAGTGACTTCTGAAAAATCTCAGTTATCCAAAGCCCTATCAGAATTTTCTCTTCATCTCCAACTCCATATATGATCCCTGATGAATGTAACAAACATCCACAGAGTTGTTATGAAAACAATGGCAGTGGAAAGGTTCTTGATATTTTTACTCCACCAGTCACCCACTTACGGCACACAGTGCTTGAAGGTGTGGCAGTCATAGCTTATTATCAGCGTAATAAATTAAGAAATACAGTTGCATTTTGTTAACCAGTCGGTTTCCACAAAAGAAAACATCTGGAAACTTATTGTTATTTGATATAGGAGGTAAATCACACTGAAATAAAATAAGATAAAGCCTTTCATGAGACATTCTGGACAACAAAATAATATAATCTATGTACAGTCAGGGATACTCTTCTTAATTTTTACATTCATTTGCATCTTTAAAAATTAATTTTAATTAGGTTTTCCATGTTTTTTTTTCAGAGAAACTACAAACATACCATTTAAATTCTGTATATAGTATTTGTAGTAATCCAAAGTAGAAAAGATACTATCAAAAGCCAGTAATTTTTTAACACCATTGCTAGCAGAAAATTACTGGCAATTCTGACTGAAACAAGAAAAAAACCAGTATTTCAGGCTGTTACAATAATAAAATTAATCTGTTTCTGTAGCACCAGGTGATCAGTGTGTAGTTATCAGTGTTACAAAAGCTATGTTGCAGCTGGAGACAGACTCTTTGATTGCAGAGCCAGTGCTTTGAATACAGCCACACCTCGTCTTGCTACCAGCATGAGCCAGGTCTTATATCCAAACAGCAGTACAGCCAACCATCTCTGCTAAAATATTTTGGTGAATTACACATTCAAACCCACCAAAAGTATGGTTTTACAATCACATCAGTTCTCAGGGAAAAAGCACGTCTGAAAAATATATGTGCTTTTTACGAATAAGGACTGATTGTTTCCTCTGCCACGTCTCCAGACTGATGGTGCAAGAAGTTGTCAGGGGACTATACTTGGTCATCTGAGGGAAGCAACCTGATTTTTAAGCACCCAGACAGCCCCTTGAAATCAGGGTCAGGTCTGCAAACTTGAAAATCAAAGAATTTATGCAATTAAATACAGACTTGTATCCATGCGTTTTTGCGTATTTTGGCCCAAGTTGTAAATCTTTATTCTCTTAATCTCCTTGCTATTTGTTACAAATACTAAACATACCACGTGTTAATAAACCCCTCTGGAATACTTCCTTCTCCACAAGAGTTAAAAACCTGATTCTTTACTATAATATGGTATGCTATTAGAATAAAAGTACCTTATTTTGCTCTCTACTTTTCAATACATCTGATGAAAACATAGGAGATTTATATAGACTTATTTAGCAGCTGTCTCATATTTACTTAGACTGTGAGGTATAAATTGAATTTAGTATTTTTTCTCAAAAATAAGTATGTGTTGATGATTAGACAATGGCAAAGGTGTTTCTGCTCTTTCTGCTCTGTCAGAAAAGGTTTCAATTTTTAAATATTTTTTGGATTGTTTAATGTCTCTTTTGTGCATTACACTGTGGCTGATTTAGTAGTAAGGACTTCTTAATTTTTAATTTTGTAGCAGGAGGTGCTAGGGGAAGCAAAACATTAATATGACAGCTATTCTCAGTATCAGGGCCATATCTTACCTTGGTTAAAAATTTGAAAGATGATTTATGAAATTGAATTGCTAAAAACGTTAATTGCCTGTGCATATTGGCCCCAGAAACAGTTTTCTGAGTAGATTCTCAGGGTAGAAGAAGGTGAGTCTGTAAAGAACAGACTTTCATAGAGTAGCTGAGAAGCAGTCACCCTGAGAAGAGGTGCATTGATTCTGTTCCAGTATTATGAACCACTAAAAGAATCCTGGGAACTTATCCAATTTCACCAACTTTATGCTTCCTTCTGAACTGAGGTCTAATTTTAGTCTAATGTGTAGGTTTCATAATTTCACCTTTTTGATATTTCAGTTAATGGATTACAAATAGGATCTCCTTTGGGATACTTACACAGAGCTTTGCAGAGAAAGAACCTCGGTGGAAGGACTTGTCTAGAAAAGTAATAAGAATAGATTGCTCGTGCAGGAATGAGTGTGGTCTCGTGCAGGAGTTGAGAAAAAGCTGATATATGAGGGCACACACCATTTAAAGATATCTGTTAGTGCTGTCAGTCATACAAAAAGTGTATAGGACAAGAATCAAATGTGCAGAAAAGCAGATAGAGGAGAAATTCTGGAAAGGTTATAGTGTCAAATTTTAGTGTTAAGTAAAAAATATTCTGGCCAACTCTCTGCTTCCCCAAATATTTACAAAACCTGTATATATCTCTATACCAACATGAACTGAATAAGAATAAAAAAGGTAGCTTGAAATTCTTGGCTAAGAAGAAGGATCTTGACATAGTAGCCATTATTGAAGAACATTGGAATGACAAAAATCAATAGGAAAATCTAATACCTGCTATAAACTGAACAGGATGGACAGATTAGGTCATGGAGCTGGGGGAACTGTATTAGGACTGTACTGTTGAGCCTTCTGATCAGGAAACAGATATTGAGTCCAAAGTGTTGGAGAGAAAAGTATCCTCTAATTCTAACGAAGTAGTAATAATGGGTGAATTCAACTACCTTAGCTGGTCAAAGGCCACATTGAGATAGAGTGTAAGGGAAACAATTTCTCAAAACTCTCAGTGGTTGCCTTTTGAATTGTTTAGTTCCAGAGTATGCAAATGGAAGTTCTTGACTTAAGTAACATAGCTGAATGCAGGTAAGAACCTCTTAACTCCAAAATCAGAATGCACCTTTTTGGATTAAAGGAATGGCTACCTAAATTTAATGCTAAATTAAATTAAACCTAAATTTAATGCTGGAGAGCCAATAGCTAGTTTGCAGAACTACTGTTAGGCTAGAGGACATAAAAACTCTTTAGACAAAAGATTAGAAAGTAAGGAAATTAAATTCTGATAATTGAGAGGGAATCAAGGTGAGGTGTTCTATAGTAGAACAAAAGATACAGCACAAAAACACGAAGTATTTGAATAATGTGACGTGGATCAGGATAAAGATGTACAAATCAGGCCTTAAACCCCCATCCCCAGGGATGTCAATAAAAAGTAATTTTGTTTATAGCATATAGTACCAAATAGCTATGAAGCTGTGACAAAAGAAGGACTTTATCAAAGCTCTCACCTCACATGCACAAAAAACCCAACAAGTTTGGTGAAGGAACCAGTCTGTAAGACACTGGCCTAGAAGAAAGCAGCAGTAGAGAATAGGGACATTCCAATGAACTGTGATTTTCCTGTGTGTATTCATGTAGTATCACAGATGTGGTGCTAGGGACCTAAGAGACTATAACATACAGCATTCACTGTGTCAGAATAAGGGAATGGGAGAAAAGAGGTAAATTAATAGGCAATTGGAAACAGCAAAGCAAGATTTTATTCATTCAAAAAAGAAAGCAACTTTTCATTAAATTATGTCCTGTCTCTTGAAATGGTAAGAAACTTCAAATATGAGAGATAGATGAAGGTAAAGTGGAGATAGATGTGATTCAATAATACAATACTTAGCCATAGCAGAGAGCTAATACCTTCTCCAAGTGACCCCTGAATATTAGAAACTGTGTTTGGAAAGAAGAATAGTAAAGTTATTAGTGATGAAAGACAAACTTAGCAACAGAACTTGAATATATTGAGATTTCTGCTTTGGAAAAAAAGTAGAGGGGAAACATGCTGACATGCAAACCATTCTGTTGTGCAACAACATTCTAGGAATACGAGACCAAGCAGTACCAGGCATCAGATGAGGATATATTTAATATCCTTTCCAAATTTCAAATGACTTGACATATTTTTATTTGGAAAGGGGTACTTTCAGGATGTGGGATGCAATTCTAATATGGCATTTTCTTCACAACACGTGCTGTTACTTCTTCAGGGGGTGATTATGGCCATTGCTCTATGTTCAGCATGTACAGGGAAAACTATTATTACTTTTCTGTGGTTTGGAGGCACGAGTAGTAATTACGTTTACCACCAGCCAGCTATCTTGTGGCTACAAAAATATGGACAAAATGGTTACATCATTTCCTTTGTGGCCCTGAAAATCCTTCTCACTGAACTCTAGATGAATCTCTGAAAGAGTAGTACCTGTACAAATGCATATTTTGAGTGCATAGCTCCACATTAAATAGAACTTTCAAAATTTGGGTCAGGGAAGGAGGGAGGTGGGAGCTACAAGGTTTGATATGTTTCTGATTCTAGTATCTCTTTTGATAGGGATTTGGAAGCTTACCTTAGGTAGGATTGAAATAGGCAGATTTGAAACTTTGCTGGCAGTTTTAAGAGAAACCACGTTGCCATGAGTGGTTAGTTACATGCATCATCAGAGTTGAAATGATGTCTGTATTAGGAATAAAATAAAATGATATCACAGAATCAATTAGGTTGTAAAAGACCTCTGAGATCATATGTCCAAAGACCATCATGTCAACTATATCAGGTTCAGTCTTTCCTTGAACACCTCCGGGGACAGTGGCTCCACTGCTTCTCTGGAAAGCCCATGTCAATATCTAATCACCCTTTCTTTGAATAAATGCATCCTAATGTCCAACCTAAACCTCCCCTGGAGCAGCTTGAGACTGTTGTCTTCTCCTGTCAGTGGTTACCTGGGAGAAGAGGCCAACCCTCACCTGAATGCAGCCTCTTTTCACACAGTCATAGGTCTCCCCTGAGTGTCCTTGTCTTCAGGGTTGACTTCCTCAACTGCTCCTCACAGGGCTTATGCTCCAAATCCTTCATGAGTCTTGTTGCCCTTCTCTAGACTCATTCCTTCCTGAATTGAGGGGCCCAGAGCTGGCCTCAAGGTGAGGCCTCACCAGTGCAGTCCTGCTGGCCACACTGTTCCTGATACATATTAAAAGGTTTTTACTGAAACACTGAAGACTGTGCTTCTGATTTCTTTGCAGTGATCTCACCTCCCAAACATTGTTTGATTCACAAAATCTCATGTGGTAACAGATCATATAGTATTTCTACCCTGCAAAATAAGTAATATGGAAAAAAAATTAAAATATGATCTATTGATTGCCACCATCTTTTACTTGATTCTCTTGGTTCATCAGTTCCTTATTATGAACTCAGGTGAATATAGACACAATAGAGGGCTCTGTCACATCAGAAATATCATAACCATTTCAGCTATACAAGACAATGGAGAAGAAAGCCATTGAGTTGTGTATCTTACCTTTTCTTCTGGTTTTCCTTGTCTTTGATGATAAAGGATGTGAACATTGCATTCTCCCAAGGCTAGAATGCAGTAATCCTTAATGTTTTTTAAGAATGCCTGTGAGAAGTGGGTGAAGTTTTTTTTCAATTTGGTTTTGGGAATCCTAATAGTGGAATGAGTGGAATGGGAAATTACACAGTTATTTTAAACAGTGCTGATGTAGGGGGAAAAAATCCACAGTTGTTGACCAGTCATTTCTTGGTGATTGTTTTCTTCAAAAGAAAAGTTGGAACTGAGTATATCAATATAGGCTTAGTAACTGTAGAAAGTAAGATTAATTGAAATTTCAGTGGTTTTGATAAAGAATATGTCTGAGAGGGAAATTCAACACTGTACTAATACTGAAAACAGGAAGGTAGCTTGACTGCATCTTAAGCAAGTCTTTTAAAAGGAGTAATGGTGATCTTCAAGGATACTTCAGGTTTTTTTTAGTTTATTCTATAAAGAAAAGGGATTTGAAATTTGAGTCTAGCAAAAAGGTATTTTAAAAGCAATTTACATCTGTCTTAGGAGAATAGAATTTAGAGACTCAGAACAGAGAAAAACATGATTTTTATGGAGCCCTGAGTAGCTGCTAGACAATTTTTATGTTTTTCTTTAACCAAATGGAGCCACTTTTAGGTACATTCTTTAACTTGCCATCTAAAGAACTGTTTATTCACCTGAGCATGCTGTGGATTTCAAGTTCAAATGAGTGTTTTTTCTTGGGTTCAGGTTCCAAATAACCAATTAAATGCATAAAAGAAGCTCATGTAAGTTGTGGGGAAAGGAGGCCAAACTTTCAATACTCTTTGATTAAGGGCATGACTGGAAATATTCTAAATATATGAATTAAAACAAGCAATTATATTTTCTAATAATGTCATTTGGAAAAAAAAATATTTCTGGATGTCTCACTTGAATGTCTACCAAAATTGCCTCTAACTTCCTGAAAGAGAAATAGAACTAATAATTTGGTATACTGCCAAGCAATTAGACCAGTGAAGAGACATTGTTCCACCAGCATCTATTATCGGAAATATCTGGATTTCTAAATGTCAGCTAAATAGGGTCACCCCACAAGCTAAGAGAGATCTGACCTGACCTTTTGACACCACCTGTTCAGGAATGGGAATTTTTAAGCAGGCTATTCTACACAGATAAAGGGTTCACAAAATTTGACCTGGAAAGAATGGTTAAAGGAATTAGTTTTGTTTAGTCTAGAAAAGAGCAGACTGAGGGAGGATGTGATTACAATCTTCCAGTACATAAAAGAATGTTATAAAGATGATAGTGATTGGTTTTCTGTGTTGGGGAAAAGACAAGAATAAAGATGTTTAATAGATAGACACTTAGATTATGTATCAGTAGAAAATTTCTAGTAATAAAAATGCAGAATAAGGCACAGACTACATAAGAAAATTCTCATCTTATTAACTTCAAATTTTAAAGATTAATTAGACCAACACTTGTCATTGATAGTCAACATTGCTAGTGTTGTTCATGGTGCGAGGTAAATAGGTAGATACATTACATGAAAAGGCTTTTCCCATGTTTCATTTTCTATAGCTGACAGATTTGGCAAGACATTCTAGACTCGTTACATCAGATATGAAAAAAATTGCCTACTGGGTGGCTTTTTATTTATTTTTTAATTATTCTGATTATATGATTAAGGCAACAGTGTTACAAGGATGGAAGAATAATAGGTAAAGAAATTATGAATCTTGTTTAGTTGCTTTGGGTGCAGAATTGAATTATATAAACAAGAGCAGTGAGTTTGCTAGCATGAATATCTTTTTCCCTGTTACTCGACAATTTTGGTATCACACATTGTTTTCTTG
This sequence comes from Sturnus vulgaris, assembly GCF_052056855.1. Taxonomy (NCBI): domain Eukaryota; kingdom Metazoa; phylum Chordata; class Aves; order Passeriformes; family Sturnidae; genus Sturnus; species Sturnus vulgaris. The sequence goes on along the minus strand of NC_142243.1, from coordinate 59,335,912 downwards.
CTGAGTTTAATAGCAAGGATCTAAAAACTGTGATCCCATATAGATATACACACGGCCTGAAGCATGGCATACCCACTCAGAAGAACAGAAAAAAACATCAAAATTATTTAATCTTTCCAAAATGTTTGTAAAGACAGCATTTCACAGTATGATCCATCACAACCTCAAAACTAACTAACAGTGCAAAACCAAATAAGAGAACATAATTTATGTATAGGCCTTTAGTACATATTGCAGGTTAATATGAAAGGATGTGCAGGTTTTAATAGTCATTCTGTGTTGGTACCAGTTGTCTGTTGGTGGTTGAAAGTGTAACGTGCTTGCAGCTCAGTTTCTTATGTTTGATGATGACTATAAGACCTTAAAGATGTGTTAGACATGTGCAGTCTTAGTGAAGCATTTATTTAGCTGCATAAATAAAAAGTCATGTCAAATATCAAAGCTTTTATTTTACACATGAAGCAGGCTACTTGTGTTGTAGCTCCTTGTATTTTCAGAGAGTCTGTGAAAGAACATGATAATGTTTATCTCTTCTTTGAGTTTAGGAACTGATTGTATTTTATATTACATACATGCTTTGTTTTGTTTTGTTTTGTTTTCCTAGGTACTCCACAATGGACTTGTGATGGAAATGAATCATCCAACAGCTGGGAAGATAGCTGTTCCAGGTTAGATGTTTAATCTTTTTTGCTGCATGACATCCTGAGTGGTTCCGGAACTCAGCTGAGGACATGACACATCTTCACGTTTCACTCAAATGAATAAAAGTTTAACCAGGCCTATATTTGTGCTCATAGTCATTCCAGTAGCAGAAAAATGGGTTAAAATGTGTGTCAGAATAGCTTCTGGTTTCCATCGGTCAGTTGCCATAACATGAACATGAATTTGATAATATTTGCAAACTCCCACTGCTAGAAATGGTACTGCTAAATCATCTACACGAATATGTGAATCTGTTTTCGATTTAGTTTGATTTTTCAAGTTTCCCATGCTTCTTTAAGGGATATTTCTGTTTAAAAGAAAAAAAAAAAAAAGAAGATGAAAGAGGAGGGAAATTTGTACTGATGACTTAATGAAGGTCTGTCATAATGAAGTCTTATACAGCTATTTTGTACTTCCAAAGAATACAGAAATATATACAAAAGTAATAAATTAGTCTCTCCTCTTTACAGCTCTAAGTGTATCAGGAACTGGTGTAGCTTTCCTTCCATAAGACTTAGTTATGTAATGGGGTAAGGTTCAACCAGAGCCATTATGAACATACAGATTCTTGCAGTTGGCTTGGTTTTGAGAATTGATCCTAATCTGATAACCTATTAGCTATTGGGTCGATTTTTCTGCTTCTCTCTGCTTTTCTTTCTCCCAGGCCACATTGAGAATTGTTTTCTCTTTCATTCAAAGCACTATGTCATGCCTAATTTTGTAAGAACTTCTTCTTACATTGTGATTTTCTGTGCCAGTTCCACCCTCTGACACTGCATCCAGTTGTCATCAATTTCAGTTGACTTGAATACATGTAATGTTAAGAAGAATTTGACCCATAATTTTTTTCTTAATTTGCACATCCTGGAATCACACTGGGATGCAGTAAGAATTATTTGAAAGAAACCAATCCAAGTATTATATCATGTTTTCTTCATGAATAGAGGGGGTGTTTGTGTGTGCATGTGTATGCTCATATTTTCTCTTTATCACAGTTTGCATTCCACATTTGGTCTCTCTAGATTTGAACGTTTGGTTGACTGTATTAAAAAATGCTTCTCTAATTTAGATGCACATATCTGGAAATAGCAATCCTTTTTAAAGAAATTTCCTACAGAGAATAATCCTGATTTATTTACCCAAAATGAAAGGAATTAATAAAAGTTTTTTACTTAATTCTTTTTTAAGAAGTAGAAATAAAAGCCTTACAGATGGTAGAGGAAATGTGTAAGGTTTTCATGTTGCGTACAATTTATAATCTATCTTAGAGAAAGCAAATACTCCTTAAGGGGATAGCTTAAACTGCAAGAGGAAAGAGATGAAAGGAATGTTCTAATGTCTGTCAGCAGCGATAGAATGTATTGGCAAGAGAGTGAGTTTTTACATAGGTAAGCTATAGTACTTCCCAAATCCTTATTGTTATTTTTTATTTTTTATTTTATTAAACTAGTGACACTGCACTAGACTAAAATAAATCATCTTAGTCTCTAATGGTTTGCCATTTTGATGGACTTCTATGAAGAGTTTCTTGTATTGAAGCAGATGGCTGAATTGATTATTGGATATTTGAGCAGGAAAAGTAGAATTCCTTCCTTTCCTGGCATGAGAGAATAAGAAGAGAGACAGGGGAGGAAAGGGGGAAGAACACTAATTCAGTGTGAGCAGAATGGACCTATTGATATCTCTGGAAAGACAGTGCATTACTCTGTCCGAAAAAGAAAGTGAATTTGGCCTCTGTTGATGATAGATAATAGAATTACCCTGGATTTGTTCTGCTCAATAATATATCTGAAGAGTGCAGGGAAGAGTGTGCAAAGAAAGCCTATAGTAGGTAATTTCTTCTCAATGACAGTTAAAAATAGAAGTGCTTATTTTTTTTTTTAATGTGGTTATATTTTAATATCTTGTATTTGGTAGGGAACAAGTTTAATAAGGTCTCAGCTTCTGTCTCATGATTGCTTATTAAGGAAAATTAAGTTATTAATGTGAATGTTGAAACTGAATTGGCTAAAAATGTTTTTCTTTAAAGAGACTGGGGAGATTCTAATCCCAAAATAAAAATAGGTTGCTGTTATTTCTTAACCATATAAGCCAGATTTTAATGTGTCCTTTAGTAATTGAATTGGACATCACACTTCAGACTCTTGACAGAGGTCTGACTTTTACTGCCAAGTAAAGTTGTGAGTGCAGTGACAGGCACTTATTAAGTGAACCATGCTGGCAGATTTCAGCTCTAAGTATCACAGGTGGCCTCTGTGTCTAGCATATTGATTTGCAGTCGTCCTTCTCCAGGCATGTCCCCAGTTTGAGAGTTGATTCAAACCTGTGTATGAATCCTCCATTAGATATCTTGCAGCTTGAAATGGATTTTTCACTGACATTAGTGTAGGCTACAGTTTTAATGTTGGACTTGGTAATTAATACTCCCCCTTTGCTTAAATATCTTTTGATACAGTTATTGAATTTGGTTCTTTCCTCACCTATCCTCCTTGCTGTTTTTGTGATTCCCAGCCTAAGATACTGTGTGCTGATAAGTGCATTATAGGGTACTGGTGAAAAATGAGTGGGAGAAGTTGTACTACAAAGAACATTTTTCTAGTAATTTTTCTCTTCAGAATGCATCTTTATGGTAGGAAAGAAAGAGACCTTGCATTTTGATATCTCTTGTTTCAAGTATTCATGAAAAATTTCTATGCACAAATACATTGCATTGCTGTTACTAGTATCAAGATATCTCAGATTCCAGAATGAATGTGAAAAGAGAGTTCATTGTGTGTGACTAAGAGTGACTCTGTAAAAGACTGTGAGAACATTCTGAAGAAAAATGTGATTCTGTGGTAGTTCAGTGGTTTCATTAAGGTTGTGTTTCACCTATATAATTCCTTATGTTCATGTCATGATGTTTTTCTAGAAGTGACATATACATATACTTGACATATCTTATATAGAATGTGCACGCTGTGAGAGAGCCCTGCTTGAGTCATTCTTGCCAGAACTGGTTCATCTGATTGTAGGGCTGAACTAATGATTCTTTTCTGTTTCTGTACCTTAAGGCAACTTAATCATCTTTAGTTCAGGGCAGTGCTCCAAAGATGATCAAGAGCTGGAGCACCTCAGCTGGAAAGGTAGAGCCAGGGCAAAAGGCAGCCTCAGGGGAGCCTGTCAGAAACTTCCAGTACCTACAGGAAGATTATCAATGTGAAGAGATGAGTTCTTCATAGCAGTGTATGGTGGGAGGATGGCGGACAAGACAGATTCAGCCTGTATGTAATGAAAATCTTCTTCATTGTGACAACAGCCAGGCAGTGGAGCAGGTTGCCCAGAGAGATCCACATACTCTGTTCTTAGACATTTTTAAGGAACAGCTAAGTAAAGACAGGGGCAACCTGATCTGACCTAGGACATGACTCTGACCTCATCCAAGTAAGAGTGGAGTCCTCCTGAAGTCCTTTCCAGCTTGGATTATGTTCTTATTCTGTGATTATCATTAGTATATCATCCTCAGCTCTGTTGTGCTTAGCCCTTTCCACAGACATCTGAAGGAGAAATGACACACTTAAATGAGAAATGTAGAGCACAGAAAGTACTCTCAGGGACAAAAAAATCTTTTTTTATATATGCCATATGTGCCAGATTGCAGATGACACTGGATGGTACAGAGACACTACAGGTAAAAGAAGGAACAAAATTTCAAGAAGTTTTAGCATCTGGATTAGTCTTGAACTACCTTGCCAATGTATAATGGACTTCTACAAAGAGTGGTAGTATGTGGATTTCTGGAAGCCACTGAGTATTCTGAGTGCCAATATGGAGAACAATGAGTGCTCCCAACCCATACTGATTATATAGAAAAAAATTAATGGATGTGATACAATCTTTCCCAAACCTTTTCAATTTTAGTCCACTTATATGGTTTAGGAAACTTAGATAATAATACTCCCAGTTTCGGCATTATCTAGTCTCTAATGTTGACTTTTAAAAACTGACAATTGTTTTTTAAAGACAAAACGGTGTTTGTAATATAATTTTTTTAATGAAAAAAAACACAGTGTATTCAGCTGTCCTTAACAAAATAACCTTTTTAGAATTTATTAACTAGCAGGAACCTTTGTGAACTAAATTTCATTTCTGACCTCCTAAGCCTTAGCAAACTGGGGATTTGGATATGAGCCTAGACTTCGGAATGATCTCTGATCTAACAAGAAACAATATAACTGTAGAAATTGTGTAAATCACTTCTTCCAGACAAAACAAATATTCTTAGTTTTGATGTTTATGTTGTATGTTCTTCTCATCCCCATTTCCTGAGCTGATAAACACAATGCCTATCCTCTGGCCCATGATGTGCATCAAGGATGACTTAATTGCTCAGAAAGGCCAATTTCGTACCTAGCTTCATAAATTCCTTCTGTGCTCTTGAGATAAAGTATTTGGGGGACTACTCTGAACTCAGTTAGGAAAAATAGTGCAGGATTCCTCCTTAACATAGATTTCTTGGACTGAATTCAGGCAACTTATGTTAATTAATCAACCCACTCAGGAGAAATGTCCCTTTTTCCGGTCTTCTCCTGTCACTGTGCATTACAAATATACTACTGAAACAGGAAATTATTTTTTTTTCAGAGGTAGGCTTTTCCTGTTGTATGATTCATTAAATGGTGTCATGGTTCCATGGAGACTAATTGCTATCAATCTTTTAGAAGAATAGTTTTAAAGAATAAGGCAAAAAGGCAAGAAATCTAATAGGACTTCCGTATTGCGCCACAGATTTCTTCCTTAACCTTGGAAAAATCAATCTGTGTCTTACCAAACTAATTGTTTGCAGTTTTTTGGATCTTGGTTAATAGTTGAAAACTACTTTGATTCTTCAGGGAAGGAATTTCTTGGGAAAAGTCTGTTATTTAAAACATTTATTTCTATTTATTATGTATGTATTTATACCTATTTTCTTCATGTATGTGGAAGACTAGTTATAGTTAAGGAAACAGCAGTGGTATGTCTCTGTAGTTGATCAGAGCATTTCAATACAGCAAGCAAATATGTCTGTTAGTAACACATACTATCTTTTTCGACCATTTAATGTAAGTGTAGTAGAAGAAGCTTCAGTAGGACTAGATATAAAGCAGGGAAAAGTGACTTCCACATGGAGGAAGTTGCAGGAAATTAAGGAAGTCTGTACTCCAATCCATTATTTCCTGCAGCTGGGAGATCCTTCAATATAAGAACAAAAACAACAACAACAAAAAATACCAACAATTTTTTCAAGATCCTTTGCTTGAAATTCTGATCCTGTCTGCTTCTCATCAGGTGTTTTTTCATATGTGTGTTCGTGTCTGTGTGTGTACATGCATGCATGTGCATAATCAATGTTGATTGAAAAATTTTAATTTCACTTCACTTATTTATGGTATGTTGGAGACAGATGACTTCACCAGCATTACTGTTACCTCATTCGCCTTTTCTAGTCATCAGGACTGACTATTTATGTCTTTTACTTTCACAGAGCTGATTTCAATTTTGAGGAGTCCATGACTATTACAGGAACTTACACAAATAATGTATGACAGTTCACCTAGCTATCTTCAAAATACTTAAAAAAATTTCAATAAATATATGTAAGCAGTATATTCATACTGATTGCAAAAGCAGAAAAGAGAGGGTGGGAATGGCAAGGAATATGTTATTGTCTTCAGGATTATGTAGAAAGGCTAGTGCATCTTTTTAATGAATGATACTTTAATTTGAAATATTTTAATAATAATGTTCAAGTAAAACATAAATAACAAACCTTTTAATATTTTTGCTCCTCTGTCATATGTTTCCACGATATTTCTCTACCACATATTTTAAAATTTGTTATAACTTCTGGAATGGTCTTAGTGCCACAGTTAATACTTTTAATGTTGTTTTTAGCAAGAAAAGGCAGCTGTTTCTTACCTAGTTCTGGGAGTTCAGTTGTTGGAGGGAATTAAGAAATAGTGGAAGACTTTTCCATCAGTCTCAAAGTAACTGAGTAGCAGTACTGACTGGGACCAGTACTGACTGTGCCACTCAAGTAATGTCTCTCCAGAACTGCTGTTCAAGGTCTCTGAGCCAGACTCTTCTCTCATCAAACCCTAGATTTCTTTAGGATCTGGAAACCAAAGTTGCTGCATTGCATATTTTTTTTCCAGGATCTTGCACTGCTATATAGGGAAGAAAAAGAAAAAATTTTCAGGGGACATTTTCCTGCTCTGTACGTAATAGGTCAAGTAAAGTTGTGGTTGAAGTATGGAATGTTGATTGATAATTATACTTCTAGTTACTGGAGAATATTTTCTTTGTATTTTCTTCCACGTGTCCTAAGCTATATTAAGATTTTCTTTAAACTGGATTTAATTCTGATGGAGAGTTAACTCAAGAGTAATTCATTGCTGTCACATGGTGGGGGGAGGAAGGCAGTGAAAGCCAAATAAACTAATGAGTTTCCCACCAATGTCATTGTCCTAGAATTCAACTTGGTCTAAAATGATGTGGTTTTTTTCTTCTGAATGTGCATCCCACTTCTTTCTTTATAAATAACAATAACTTTGAAAGTAGTTTCTTAACCCTCACTCTGTAACAAGCACAGCCAGGTGCTCACACAGTTCAGGGTGTGTAATTATAAAGATATATCTGCATGCCTCGGGTGTGTTGTAAAACAGCCAAATTACTTCAACACCCATAAATTTTTCATATATCTTTATGATCTTTAATAATTATTGGATAAGAAAAGGAATCTACTGTCAGTTAAAAAAGGGTTGGTTTCATTAAATGTAAAAATATGTTTTAAACATTTAGACAATTTTACTTAATCCCTAGGACACCGAGTAGACTAATCCTCATTTGTGTTTCCTCCATATCATCTTGACCCAAGTCCTGCCTTCCCATCAATGTTAACAGTAATGGGATTTACTGTGTTTTCTGTGAATCTAGACTGAGCAATTTTGTGGTCAGCACTGGTGATTAGGTCATGTGCTTTGCCTTTTTATCACATTGACCATAGAATGTCATTAATTTAACTCTTTCACCTGTGTTTGACTGTAGTTTGTCCTTTTCAGAAGTCCTCAAGAGATGGAAAATTTGCCAAATATCTGCATCTGTCTCTAAAGGCCTGATTAACTTAATTGCTAAAAAACCCATGATCTCCAGTTTAATAAAGAAATTATATTTTTTTTGTGTCTTGCATGAGGTTTAAATATTTTTGTACCATGAAAGTACTTACATGACCAAAATTTTATCTAGATAACTTTTTGATAAACTATGTAGGGTAAATTGCCCAGATCTTTCAGGTTCTTTGTGTAAGTATAGTTCAGCTACAGTTTTGTAACTCTGTCTTTTTTATTGCAGTCTGTGTACTGTATATGTACAGGAAAAACTGCAGTTGTATAGAGTGGATCACAAACTTCCTGACTGACTCTGGGCAAGTCTCTTAGCCCATGAAGTTATATTTTTCACTTCTTCATGCAAAAGAGCTCACAATTAACCACATTTTTTTCCCCCACAAATTATAATACTTATATTTTGTGAAATTTGATGCTATATTCCCTTGCAGTTTATGAAAATAATCATTGGATAAGGGGCAAAATTGGGATTATGCAGTCAAATTAGTTGTTCAGTTGGTTGAACCAACCACTGGTAGATAGTGTGTACCTGTTGTATGTTAGTAAATTTATCTGTAACTCCTGAAGTAGGGAATATTTGAGTCCTTTTAGTCGCTGTGAACTTGAAATTATTTTTGTTCCTCTTCCTTGTACTTACTGTTCTTGCTAGTAAAGTTCAGCCCAGAAATTAACATTATATTACATCAGAATCAAAAACGAAAATGGTGATTTTGATCTGAGTCTTGAATATTCTAAATGATGCCTTAATAATTTGCGCTATCAAAAATAAAACATTGCTGTCGCCTCTTTTGCCCTCTTCCATTTTCCTAACTATTCTGGAACTCTTTTGTGATTCTGGGAGAGAAGAAAATTTCCAAGAATTTTTCCAAATGTTTTATGACTAGACGTTCCTTTTATTTTTTTTACCAGATGTTTATTTATCTGCTATTGGTCACCAAATTTGATTCAAATGTTAACTTTTTTTTTTTGTGAAATAGAATTTTTTTTTAGGCAAATAAAACCAGCTTGTCCATCCTAACACAGTGTGCAAAAAGTTTAAACCAAGACAGAATCGATGTGAACTAGCTTAATCCAGGGTCTATTGAAATACTAGGTATTGGGTTGAGACTTGATTTGAAAAATCTTCCTAACACAGAGTCTGTTAAAGTACAGAACAGAATTCCCTAAGAAAATGCAGAATCCCTGTTTGTGTGGCTCTCTGAAGCTAGGCTGAACAGAGAAAATGAAAGCAGATTACCCATACGAAAAGCAAATAAATGATCTATTAAATGGAATTGATAACTTAATGAATTTTAAAATTTAATGTGAATTCATTGTTTTCAATTAAAGTTATTTAGAGATTGTGCCTTTGGCAGGACAATAAAAAAATTACTTGAGTGTAAGTGGAGTGTTCTTCATTGGTTTTCAACTAGATGCAGAGATGAAATGAAGCACAAGTTTGCAGATTAGAACAAGATTTTTAATATTCTTTGCAGGCTGTTTATAGAAACATCACAAGGAACAGAAAATCAGGCCCATTTGTGAAAAGAGGCTGTACAATTTATAAACATGTGGGGCAAACGAAGTTTTAAGGCTGATGATGTTCAAATACCCAATTCCAGTCATCCAATTTATACAACACACAACCTCATGCACACATCTGCTATTTCAAGCCCAGACACAGACATGAAAGCTTGTATAGACTCATATCAATTTAATAGTATTCTAAAGAAATCACAAGATTAGTGCTAAAAAATAAAGCTGCATTGATTTAGTTATGAGCTGGATCCATATATGAGTGACTCTATGATGAAAACTCTCCTATAATTTGAAATTTCTAGTTTTCACATTTGTTCATACATAGGGGGAAAGAAAATATAAAAAGTGCCACAGATCATTGTCTTGGTACTATTTACCTCTGGTACCTTCTTAAAGAGCTGGAACAAGGACTTGTGTTGTAGTTCCTGAAAGGAAAGTTTTACTTTCTGACTTCCTCCCTACTCACAAATCAATGTCCCCACTGTATAATTTAGAGGTTGTTTTATCTCAAAACTGAATGTAAAGTTTAAAAGCTTACTTTTCTACTCCTCATTTTTGCTTGGATTTCCTGGGGAAAAAAACAACAGAAATGCTGACCCGTCCTTTTTCTCCTTGTAGATTCAGGCACCATGCTCTAGCTTTTACTGCCTCTAAAAGTGTTATGAGAATACGTGGGTAAAGTGTAGCTTTGACATGACTGCATGGCAATGTCAGACTATAAGGGACCACTTTAACATACCCTTCAAGCACTTTTGTAAGAATGATAATGTAGAGAAACCTACTGGAGGAAAAGAAGAAAAACTGGGGGAGTAGCTGAGAATTTAAAAGAAAACCCTTGGTGTCTTCCAGTTAAGCCATTCACCTTCTAAGAGTTATTATTCTGACAGATTTTATGCTTTTCAAAATGTTATCTAGTGTGGTGGTACCTTGGAATCTTCTAGTTGACTTCAAGAAAGAATCAATACCTTGTTTACTACTTTAATATGACTTTCAGATTCTCACTGCTAGAAAGCTCACCATTCAGAGCAGCATCACCCACAACAATGTCCATGAGGCAATGTTACCATTTCCATGAATTTGCATTTACTTTTTTACTTTTACATTTTTTGTATTTGTTATTTTGGTATTTTTGGTTTTTTGTTCTTTTTTTTTTAATGTAGGAAGTTTTCACTCAGTTGCTGTATTTTGAGACATAGCAGATACTTCTCATTTTCAGGTATTTTTATAGATTGGTATTCTTTTCCCCAAGTATCACAGATGTGAATCAAAATGCTTCATTGATTGTAGTTAGAAGCTGTAAGTCTAAAGTCTTATCTTGCTCTTGGAATTTAATCTTGTACTGGGCACCAGTTACAATGAAATATAATGTACTTCAATAACGTAATTATCCATTACACTTCTATATCACGTGTGAATATATTATCAACTCTTCTATACTTGACAACCAAGGAGATTGTTCAGTGTTAAACTGTAGAGAGAGAAGAATTAGGTTATTACACTGCATATAATTTATAAGTAGAGGTGATTCAGAAATCTGAATATTTTTTGTTTAGTAGATAAACTCTTTTTTAAAAAATCTTGTATAAAGAAAAAATATTGTAATTGAAAATATTGTAATTGAAAAGAATTTAATACCAATCCTTGGTATCATACTGAATTTTTACCTGCTCACCTTTGAACAGTATTTATGGGTAATTTTATTTATCTTTGATATCCAAGAAAAAATAATTTGAAAGCCAGGAAAAAAATTATTTATAAACCAGATTTCAAATATTTGGTTCATTCAGGGAACTTGCATGCTCTGATGATTTGTTGTGAATACATTGTTGATGTTAAATACCTTAGTAAATTGTAGATAATTTTTAAACTCAGGATGTATGAATTAAACAAATATTGTCTTATTTGTAGTAAGACATGTCCTCAGTAAAAGTGCTCTGCTCTTTTTTGAAGACTCTATTTGGAACTTGTCATATAATTTTTCTAAATTTACTCTAAGTAATAAACTTAAATGTACTGTAAAATAGGGAACCTAATATAAGCAAAACAAAATTAAAATTCCAATCCATGATGCACTTTGTAATATAGTGACTGATAATTACACAGAAATATTAAAAGGATCCATTTGTAGAAGCTATTTAAAAAGCCATGAGATAAGATTGAAAACTCTATCATAATTTAGGAAATTTCTGTCTTCTAGTGCTTAATGTCTTTACCAGAAGAGTTTTTAGTAGTTCAAGATTTAGTTTTATATTTGAATAATATAACCATAACCATCTCCTAGCTTGCAAAAAGAAAGCAGACCTGCTCCTAGTAACCAGGACATTTGAACCCCACTTTGGGGAGGAAGGACTGTGTTATGCTTTGCTCATCATCCTGAGATAATAGTTGATTTCTACTTCCTTGAAGCTTTTAGCTAGTAAACTGACAATAGCTACCCAAAGGCACCAATCCAGGCAGGAATGTGATTGTATTTCATTCCAGAGTTATTTCTGGGTGCAGATGTCCTTGGTGTGCAACTCAGCCTTTGAAAGACTTATGACTTTTGATTATAGATTGGTTTCTTCCACATGTCTCATATTTCCAGTCTTTCCTTAATACTGAAACTGTGAAATAATGAGACATGCTGGTCAAGAAAACAATTTTGCCCTGAATTTTAAGATACAGTGAATATAAAATTCACTCACAAGTGGTCTTCTTCCACTGGTAACATTCAGCCTACAATAAAACCCCAGGTGGTCAAATGGATTCACATCTATGTAGCTGTAAGAGGAAAAATAGGAAAAAACGCCAATTACTATCCATGCACCAGAGTACACTCTCATATAACCACTGACCATACAGGATATGACATAAATTATCTTTTCTAATGCTATTGTATCTATTGGCAAAAAAATGAGAAAATATAGCAAATTAGTTATTCTTTCTTTTTACTTATATTTCAAAGGCTTAAAGTATGGATTTAAGCCATATATATTGTGCATTGTGGTTATGTTGTCTATGTGATGCTGAAATTTATTTTGTCTATGTAAAAAAGTCGGTAGATTTGAATTTATGGGGCTTTTCCATATTTTTCTAATACTGTGTATTAGGGTTTACTGTGTCCACATCTACCCTAGTTTCTTTGATATATTTTTTCAGCAATTTAATTTGTCCCAGACATCTATAATATGGACACACACACACTCTGTATATTGTATGCTAAAGGAGATCCTGCACAACAGGATATGCTGAGAGTGTAATTTACACTGTCCATTCGGATTAGAAGGAATTATGTAATTTTACATGGAGTGTGTTATCCTTTGAGTGTTCCTTCCTTTCTTGTGTAGACTGACACTGCCATATGTGTACTTGGTGAAGGACAGAATGAATGGCAAGGTTCAAAGGATTACAATGAACAGGGCAGCACCTCTCAGGTGACCTGCTACCAGTGGTGTTCCTCAGGACTCAATTCTAGGGTTAGTTTTGGTCAATCTCTTTTGCCAGTGATGAAGGCTGCAGCTGATGCACGCTGAGTAAGTTTGGTGGTTCTACTCAGCTAGGATGTGCTGCTGACTCTACTGTGGGACAAAAGGCCTTGCAGAGGGGTCTGGAGAGATTGGAGCATTGGGAAATGATGTGAAAAAAAACAACCAGATGCCAGATTCTGCACTTGGGATGGAGTAGACATGAAGTCTGAACTGGGAGAGGAGTGGCTGGAGAGCAGCCCTGCAGAAAGGGGTTTGGGAATGCTGATTGGCAGGAAGCTCACTGGGATCAGCAGTGTGTGTGCCCTGGCAGCTAAGGGGGAAAATCTCATCCTGGGGTGCATCAAACACAGCATCACCAGCCAGCCAGGAGAGGTGATTATCCCACTGAATTCAGCACTGCTGCAGCCTCACCTCGAGTACTGTGTGCAGTTCTGGGCCCCACCATTTAAAAAGGATGTGAAGGGACTTGAACGTGTCCTGAGAAAGGCACCAAAGCAAGGGAGGGGCTGGCAGGAATGTGCTCTGGGGAGCAGCTGAGGGCACTGGGCTTGTCTGGTTTGGAGAGGAGGAAGCTGAGGGGTGACCTCAGTGCTGCCTACAGCTTCCTGAGGAGGGGAATAGACAGGGAGGTGCTGAACTCTTCTCGGCCTTGCAGTGACAAGATGTGGGAATGGCTGAAATCTGCATCCATCATCAGGGGAAGTTCAGACGTGACATGAGGAAACTTTTCTTAACCCAGAAGGTGGTCAAACCCTGAAAAATGCATCCTGGAGAAATGGTCAGTGCTCCATGCCTGTCAGTAATGAAGAGGCATTTGGGCACTGCCCTTAAAGCCATGCTTTAATTTTTATCAGCTCTGAAGTGTCAGGCAGTGGGACTAGATGGTCACTGTAGGTCCCTTCCAACTGAACTATATTCAATTCTATTTTTATTCCATTCCATTCCATTCCATTCCATTCCATTCCATTCCATTCCATTCCATTCCATTCCATTCCATTCCATTCCATTCTTCTTCCTGAAGCAGGATGTGCTCATCAAATGAATGGTGGCCAACTCTTGGAAGCTGCTCTTGAAGCTTGTCCTGTGAGTCTAGGAAGCTTCATTCAGCAGATGAAGGGCATGAGAGCTGCCTTTTTGGAACATGGCCAGCAGTACATGGCCGAAATGGCCCAAAGGAGCTCTGACAACAGGCTGTGCTCAGTGCTGCAGAGGAAGATAAAATAAATCCCAGGGACACTTTATAGTCCACCATGGGCAAAAAAAGCCGTTCTCACCCAAGTGCTGGGCATGACAGGTGATCTTCATGGGGCATGAGCATCAAGCATCAACTGAGCCAAAAGTGACTGAAGGAGCCCTGACCACTGCCAGTCTGCTCTAGGGGAAGAGTTCTTCCTGACTCCAGTGCTGGTGGAGATTGGCTATTTCCTGAGCACGTGAGCAAAACCTGTCACCTCCCTGCCCCACAGACTGTTCACACCTTCAAGGAAATGCCCAAACCCTAATCTACCCTACCTGGAACCATCTCAGGGGCTTCCAAGAGTGGCCAAATGCTACTGGTCTGATCTACCTGGGGGCAAAATTCCTTTCCATGTCTGACAGGGCACCAATGGGTGCTTCAAAACACTAGGATCCCTGGCATCTCTGCATTGTATTTCATATGACTGCTGTCCCAGGTTTCCCAGGGATGAGAATGGCAAACTCTGCAGTGATACTCAAGAAGGTGTTCCCTTGATCTTGCCACTGCTATCAAGCTAAAAAGGCCTGACAGCTTTGGGCACCTCCAGGGGTTGGTGGGTCATCTCATCTCATATAATCTCCTGAGGGGCTTGTCATCTGATGAAGATGACTGTCACAAACTGGGACACTGCTGGAACTGCCATCACATCCCCTTGTCCCACTAAAACTAGCTGCATAGCTCCTATGCTAAACATAATCACTGGCCATGCTTATAAATTATATAAAGCATCCTCCAGACACGGGTTAAAACTTTCAGAGTTAATTTCTTCGTCTAACCTTTCTAAGAGTTGTCTACTTTGTATTGGTATTGTTGGAAGATGTTCAGGTCTTAGCTATTACCCTGTCAAATCTTTTTTGCCTTTAGTATTTAAGGTCCGAAGTAATGAAAGACTAAGGAAAGTATTGTTCTTGTCATTTTGTGCCTTGGTGCCAAAATTAGTATGCAATTTCAGACTATGTAATAAGGACATTTATATCATAAATCAATATTTTTTGTTGTGGTGGTGCCAGAGATGAAAGGCAGGAGTTTGTGTCCCTGGCTATGCAGGGATATAAAGAGCATGCCTGATTTCCCACCAATTCACCAATGAACATTTGCCACTACACTGTTTATGATGAGGTTATGATGAAGTTGCCTTCTTGGAAACAAGTCCCAAAATGTTTTGTGTTCTTTACCATACATTCTTGTACTTCAATAGCTCTCTTCCTTGGCCCTAATCATTTATCCCTTTCTTGAAAGTGATGGTAGGCCTCCAAGCATTTGTGTTGCTCCTTCCAATTGTCATTTTCTTCTGTTGGCTATAAATCAGGGGCCTTAATTTTTGCCTGTGTTCACTCCAGAGGGCAGTTGCCTTTCTTGAACCTGAAAAATGAGAAATGTCCATAGTGATAGAGGTGAGCTCTCATCAGGGCTTTGCACAATGCCTGCCTTTCTTATGGAAATATCTTGTCTGGCACACAAGAATGTATTTGCCTGTATCACATTGATAGCTTAGAGTCATCCTGTGATCTATTCATGCCTCTGGGATTATTTTCCTACTCTGATAGTTCTAAGTGGAGCAGAAACTCATGGCACTCCACCTGATGTGGTGGTACCTATTTCTGGTCTGCAGTTCTTCAATAAACACTGCAAGGAGTGTTTATTGATGTAGGGGATGTCTCTTCTGTCAGAGCTTCAGCTGGTGGGGAGAATGAGGGCTGTAGACCTATACCATGAGACTGAGCTGCTTCTGCCTCATGAATGTCATGAAATCCAGAATGTGAAGTGGACAATGAAACCTACATTTCTTCATGGTTTTCTGAAATCTAAATTCAAAATATCTGACCATGAATTTTCCTGTTTCCTACATTTGATGACAGCAAAGCATGAAGGTTGGAGCCTAAGAGATGCTTTAATGAGGCTTCTACCCATCAGCACCTTGCTGGAGTCAGCTCCATGCAGTCATAACCAGCAGATCCAGCCCTCCACTAGACAGAAAAGGTGGTGAGGAAGTTGGACTAGAAGATACCTATACATCTCTTCCAACTCAACTCTCCCATTTCTATTTTAAATACCTCTTCATTTACATCTTTCTTAGACCTTCTATCCACTTGCCTGTCTACCCACCTCCCTCAAAACTTAATTTCTAGCAAGAAAGACCTTTTTAATTCATCAACTTAATTCTACCCTCCCTTCCAGCCTTAGTATTATGGATATATTCCATAGGCCATATTAGATGGGCACCTGACAACAAGACAGTCTTTATGAAGTTTCTATTGTATATTGGTTTTCTGATTTACACTGGGAATGTCTCCCTGAACTATGGAAGGATCTGTTCCAGGCTTTTTTGTAGAGACAAAATGCACTATTCTCTCTTACAGTCATAGCAGGTCCAAGACCATCAGAGGTTAAGAAACTGGGTTTGTTTGGCAGATGTTTCTGGTTATTCTGCCAATTAAGTCAACAATAGGTATTCATAATCCTGGGGAGGCTTGGAGGTCAAGAAATTACAGGGCATGCAGAATAGCTAATGCACAAATAACTGAAAAAGAAAGCGATCTTTTGGAGATTCCCCTCACCCCTTTTATTCTGCTTGTCCTAGGGACTGTCATCAGTCAGTGATATTATGCATTGGCTTCACCCCTTGGTTCTGGCTGCAGTGTTCAAGGTCCTGAATGGCAAAACCTCTGTTTTATTGTTTCAGGGGAGATATTCTTTTGCAGTTTGTCTTACACTCAGCTTTCAGTGCTTTGTATAAGTATTAAAACATTTTTCTCAGCAACTAGTTTAAAATAAATTGTTGGAATACTTCTTAAGAGGGAGTAGGGAACTGCCATGGAATAAAGATAGCAGTTATTGTGAGGCAGCATGTGATGTAGAGAAGTCATCTCTTACTTTGCCAGTATAGAGAAACTCATTAGATTCTTATTTTCTGGTCTTCTCAAAAGTTTATCCTTGCTGAGCAAGACATAGAGTTGGCACAGGGAAGCACTGACTTTAAGAGGAAAAATGGATATGAAGACATCACCAAAGAGCTAGTTTGTGTGCTTGTGGCTGGGATGTTAATAGCAGTTGAATGATCTCTGCAGGTAATGTAATAGAGTACATTGGACTTCTCAGATATGGGGCACTCTCTGCCCGCCTTATATGCAGTAAAGAACATTGTGATACAATAGTCAGTCAGGTGACACTAACAACAAAAATAAAGCATTACTGAAAGGCAAAACAGGAGCTTTAAAGAGGGAAAAGAAGCAACCATGAGGCTGTGAACAGCCATGAGACTTTAAGTCCACTGATAAAGCTGAATTCCCATATAAAAAGTCATTACTCAAACATATGTAATGTATTGCAAATAAAGCATTGGCTGGGGAGTGTAAAGGTGAGAAAAACATACTAAAACATTTCTGATATCACTTCTGGTGAAAAAGAGAAGTGAATGAAACACAGTTGATACAAATGATATGCAAAACCTCGTAGTAGCTAATACAAGTATTTGATATACTGTGACCCTAGAAGGAATGTGACTGTTTTTTATCTGAAACTAAGAAACATAAGGGGCAATATATGCCTGCCTCACAGTCACATAATCTGGCATCCACATGTACTTCTGGAGATATAAAAGATCACTTAATGAGAGACAGAAACATATATGGGGCAAATGATTCCAGCATATAGGGGAGGATGCTGAAAGAAACAAATAAATTTCTTCAAATGGCAAGGGCAGTTGAGCTGTCTAGCAAAAGGATCAAAACAGTGTTCAAAATGTTGTGTTGCAGGGTATGTACAGAGTGAAACAATACACAAGACTGTACAAACCCTGTTTGGTTCCCTGCAAAAACCTGCAAAAAGCAGAGAGCATAGCAAGACTTTCTTCTCAGTTTGTTGTAGCTCAAAAAATAGAGAAAGTGGTAATAGGTATGGAGGACATAGAACTTACAGTCAAAAGAAAGATGTCTCTTGGTTGTCTTGCATAAGTCCAGATAAATCAGTTACACAGAAGAATGCAGAAGAACGATGTCAGCCTGTTTATTTTCAGAACTGTTCTATCAGGTCTTAATCAGCTGGCTCCAGTTGGATGGTGAAGCCATCAGCAGCCTAATTCTATCAAGCTGGAGGACTTTAATCTGGAGAATTAGAATTCATGATGCAGGTATTTGAAGCCAAACAGGAAATGCAGCCTGTGGAGAAAGAGTTTGACAATCAAGACATGTTACATACACAAGGTATTCATTTCCTGAGCATGGTAGAGAAGAGAGTGTTCTCTGTGCATGTTCTCCTTTTCAGAAAATGTAAGGTCATACTTCAGGGAATCAGACACACAAAAATAAAGTGGATGTCAGAAATAAGCCTCAATACAGTGAGATGACTAAAATTCAGTTTATGATAATTGCAAAGTAATAACAAATAGATGATAACTCTACCAGAATTGACATTATTATGTCTATTGAAACTGTCAGAGAATGACTCAGATGCCTAATTTTTGCTGAGGAAAATTTGGAGTAAACTAAGGAACTTCATTTGGCCAAACCCCAAAACATATAATTGTATGTATGTATGTCAGCACTAATAGACACTAAATTATATAAGCTATTATCCATTCAACACGTCTGTTTGTCAGGCTAAGATTTTTACCACTCTGTGATTTTAGCCATGTGACAACACTGACTACACCTTTTGGAAGATAATGGCTTGGTGTAAATGCTTTTGACCTGCACCCAACTTCTAAGGTGTTGCAATGTAAATTGAAACTGGGAAGGATTCGCAAACATGTGGCTTGAAGCTGATGACAGAGCTATTAAAAATTAATGATCTGACAAAAGATACAGGCAATGTCACTATGTAATAAGCAAAATATGAAGTTGAATGTAGACATGTAGAACTTGAGTAAAACTATGTTTTCTCTGTTAGTTGACATCTGGAGAGATGTCAACAAAACCCTGGAAAAGTCAGCGCAGTTAGGAAAGCACTCAAAATGAAAGCAGTCCAATGTCTATTAGACATAGTGTTGTTTTTTTTTTTCTGGAATTATCCAAGGTCTTTAAAACACCAAGGAGGTACTGATCCTAAGGCTATAGGGTAGCTAAAGCAAAATTATTTTGTTCTGAAGGTGCTTAGTCTCAGTGCTAATGCACACCAAGCAGCCCAGAACATTTACTGAAGACAGGAAATAAAAAGGAAACAAGAGCCATGCTTTCTGAAATGCAGTCTCTCAATTCACCTTTCAGCACTAGCCCAAAATCTGCTAGAAGGAACTTGGACAAAACTGTGAGCTTGTACTCAGGTTTGTTTCTTCATAAAACTTTAGCAGTGCAACATGAAAATAAGGTACTTCCAAAGAAAATCCCTGCATACGATAGAGGCACTCAACAAGACATTCCTTCCAGAACACTAGACATGACCTTAATAAGACAAAAACTGCATCTCCAATGGTGGGCTTCACACAGCCCCACGAAGACCAGGCAGTAGTAAATCAGTTTTTGTAGCAACCATGGAAGTCTGAAGGGGTACTTATTACAGGAAGTTACTCTGTTTTAGTCTGTGGGGGATACACTGTACATGCAAAATAGATGTTTTTGAAGGAGACCTAACAGCAATCCCAGAAGACTTAGAGGGTGCTACAGTGTGCCTGAAATATACTTCAGACCTATTAATAAAGGTCTGAATGAAGTGTCAACCAATGCCCAGATAGGACTCTATGCCCAGATAGGAGCAAAGAAATAGCAATCTGAGGTGCTCAGACTTCTAACTGACCACAGGAGATTGGACAGCTTCATGAAATATCAGCCCGGGTAAAAACTGAAGAAGAAAATAAAGAAAAGTAAAAGAATAAAACCAATAGACAAGCTTTCTGCTGCAGCTGTTGCAAGAGTTGTTGGAGGACATGTAAACAAAGACAGTAACAGGAGGTAGGGCATATGTGAAAGCATATTTTGCAAAGCCTGAAGTATCAGACTGTCTGAAAACTTAGGATGCTTGGCAATGCACTTCAAAATTAGCTCAAAATAGGTCACATTAGCCTGGATGCTCAAAGGGCAACAGGACAGTCAATCTGGCAATGAGGAGCTTGTAAGCAAGAAAAGTATTGGTGAGTAGTTCTCACTTTGAATTGTTCAGCTTTCACATTCCTTCCTGCCTCTCTTTTCCTTTGCTCTACCATTTCCCATTGTAGTTTTCACCTTGACACAGATAAAACAAGTCTACCATGCAAAAAGGAAACAATAGACAATGCAATGAACTAGTAAAAAATCAGTTAAAAGTTGATGATTTGATACCATTGTGTAGATGAGCAGGGCTGGTTCAGCCATCAAAAATCCACTTGCAGCAATAATAGAAACTAAAGGCTGATGTTGCTAGCACAGGGAAATCTGAAGATAGTACCCATACAAAGTCAAAATCCAAATCAAAGTAAATAGTGATATAAAGGGAAGTAAAAAAAAAGAAATTACTATAATCTTGATGTCAACAGAAGCTCAAAAATATAATTTTTTTCAAAAATTGTTATAGTTTGCTTGAAGGAAAAGTAAAATCAAAATGCATATGGCCATGGCAATGGCAATATTCAGCTATATTTTTGACTCATTGAGTTTCAGCAGAACTATTTTGCAGGCCATTTTGAAGGTGTTCTGTGGTCAGAACTGGTGACTGTACAGCTGTAGCTGCAGGAGAATGCAGCACTGGTGTGGTGTAGATGTCCCCACCATTCCATTACAATGTACCTGTAAGCAGTTTATAGAGTTCTACATAACACTGGAAAAAAAACCCTTTAAAAGCACTTCAGATTTGTTTCTGCTTATCCCCTGTACCCTTTGCAACATCAGGAGAAAATGCGAGAAAATCCCTTTTGATGTCAAATCCTGTGCTTCAGAGAGGAAATGCAGCCTTCTAGGAAAGTGTCTGACCTGGCAGGTTTGTTCTGTTGCTTCTCCGTGCTCTGAGAAAGTGTGTGTGGTATGTGCTTTACATAGGTTAAGTAAAGTTTTGTGTTCTAACTTCACTCTGGAAAAGAGGCATTTTTGTTAGGCAGCTCCCTGGAATCAACTTAATATGGAAAAGTGAGAAAGCTTGAGAGATTTTAGAGTCTCTGAGTACATAATTTCTTGCTGTTTCACAGTCACACTTAAGCAGAAATAAACTCTTCTGAAATTTCAGGCTACATTTTTAGCTGCATAGGTCTCTTAGAATGAGGAGTTTACTGTGGCTAAAATCCTTCTCACAGAGAAGAGAAACTGTCCTTGCAAACCTCGCTAGAGAGTGGTTTTGTCTCAGTCATCTCAGGGCTGCAACTCCTTGTTGAACAAAAGCCCCTAAATGTCATGGCCATTAGCCCACTATGGATTTAATAGTAGTTATGTATACCTTTGGATGTGTCATGGACAGCTTTTACTCCAGATCTGCCTGCCAGTGTGTGGG
Source organism: Sturnus vulgaris (assembly GCF_052056855.1). Lineage (NCBI taxonomy): Eukaryota > Metazoa > Chordata > Aves > Passeriformes > Sturnidae > Sturnus > Sturnus vulgaris. The sequence goes on along the minus strand of NC_142243.1, from coordinate 59,314,457 downwards.
TTCAGCCCCCGAAGTGAGACTGCACAGCACTCTCCTGAACTCAGGACGTTTTCCCCAGCTCTCCAGACCCTTTGGTTCCTTGTCAAAGGGCAGGTAGTGCAACATCTCACTAACAGCACCACAGCTGTGCACTGACAAGCAGATTGGGGTTCACATCAGACCTCTTGGGAGGCTGTTGGTGTGTATGCTTTTCCTATGAAACTTCACGAGACTTGTGAGACCTTTTATCTTCGTCTGTACTTCATATAGGCTGCCTGTATATTCTTATTGTGTTAGACATTGTATTTGGATACAAATGTTCAACTACATATATAACATATTGCCAGACGTGGAGAATTTGGCAGATGATACACAAAGTATGTGCAGATTAAATGATATTGTAAATATTCTGAAAATTGGAATAAAAAAATTTGAACTAGTCAAGGAGTCTGCAAGGGAGTGTGGGAAAATAATAACTTGGAAGAGTAGACTGGACAAAGCAGTAACAATCAAACTCTGTAAAAAGAGGAATAACAATTGGAAGTAATTTGCAGAGGTAGGAGAGCAGAGCATAAGTGATTTCTTAGACGTTTTTTAAAAAACCATAATCTAAAATTTTTTCTTTGAAAGGTTTTCTCCCTGCTGTAATGTAATGAATTCCATAGCAATGATGATTAAGTATTTAGGGACTTTTACCAGGAATTCTTCAGAAGAGATGATGAATGATTATTGGCTTCAGTTGCTAATTGACACAATAATCCATGCCAAGGGATTCCTCTCTAGTTTTGAAACTATATTCTAAAAAGAAAAGATAATTCATCTGTTAGATAACACACTGATACTGAGATTAATTGAAGCATGATGGAGACTCATGCCTCTCATTTTTTTCTTAAGAAATGATATAATTATTGTCTCTATGTTTTTGTTTCTTTTGTAATTTGTGATAAAAAATATGTGCAATTTTAACATACAACCTATGGCAGTAACTTTAAGTTGGAGCTTCAGTATGGCAAAAAAGAGGAAGATCTCAAAATAGTCCTATAGATAGTTTGAACATGTTAATTTTTCTTAAAAAGGAGAAAATGCACAAACAGATCAGGTTTGCCCAGCTACCTTTTCTATAGAATCAATTATTTTCACCCTGAAGAGGTCAGGCAGATTTATGGAATAAAACAGAGTCTCAGGCCATGTAACATGATTGTGAGCTAGTCAACCACTCATTTGTGCCAAATAAATTTTGGAAATGATTCTCCTTTGCTGACAGTACCCTCATTACCAATTGTGTAGAGTAATTTATCAGGCATTTCTTAAAATAAACCGTTCATTTATGCTAATAGGACTTGGCAGGGAGGAAAAATTGGCAGGACTTGAAGTTCCTAGTGTTTTTCTTTTTTAAAACAAAAACTGTAAAGTCCTTAGTATTTTGAGCAACCGTTATCACAGCCCTGCATATAGTTTATTAAAATGACAACTAATTGCATAATAAATTTTCACAATGGGAGAAAATCATTCCTATGTTAAGTTTACAAAAGCAAATAGTTTGGTAGTATTGTAGAAGCACAGTCGTTAGTTTCATACTTGTACATTCCTTATTAGCTAAGCTTCTGTTATTAATGAATCACTTAGCATCTTTTCCATGACTCATCTATTCTCAGTGCAGTACCTCATCTTGAAATATCTCTTTGTTCCTTGCCCCTCATGTATTTTCTGTTTGGTAGCTCCCTCCAAGGGGATGTTTTCTTTCTGCTTCATAGTGGGTCTTTGATCCTGCAAACAGCCATGTGCATCAGTAACTCCTGAAGTGAGCAGTCCCATTGAACCTGTGGCATTGCTCAATAGGTACAGTTAATAACTTCTGCGTGTTTGTAGGACCTGACTGCAGCCACTGTACAGAATTTAGCTGCTAACCTTGGCAGCTGAACTAACTTACATTTAGTTCAATACATTTCACATTCAGTTGTCTTCAAAAAATAAATGTGCCAGTTCCTGAAAAAGCCAGCCTTCCTAGCCCACGAGAGAACATCCAAAGCTCAGAATAAGAAGAAAGGGTGCGTTGAAACACACAAATAAGGTCTGCAGCACTGATAAAATGACAGCTGTAGCAAATTGTGACTCACCAAAAAACAATGCTTTAATCCAATGCCTGCTGAAGTGTAAGGGGAAGTCTTCTGTTAACTTCACTGGTGGTTAGATCTGGTCTTCATTTAACAAGACAAAGCTAGATGCTAGATACAATCTCCAATTGTACATAAATTATGTGATAAGGGTTTTTTTGTGCGTTCAGTTTCTAAGCAAATGGCAAGATCCGTTGCATTGTTGAGGAAAACTAAACAGTGATGTTGTTTTTGTTGCTGCTTTTTAATGAAAGTAAATATGGCAGTGAGTAAATGCAATTAGTACGGAATATACTGTGCTTCTTATAACAACAAATTAAGCATGACACATTGACCCCAAATTTTCATCATGCCTCAGCCTTTAACTGCAAATGCCAGGAACTCAGACAGTCTTTTCAAAGACGAAGAACTTAAAACAGCCAACAGCACCTTAAATTGAAGACTAAACCCCAGATTTTTTAATAATTTAATAATTTCTTAATAATTAGACTTTCAGGGAAGCTGTGTGATGATACAACTTACATTATGGCTTTAAATGTTTGCTGTCTCGTGCTATTGTACTTCATAATAATAATAAATTACTTCATAATAATAATAATAAACTGAAGGGACCCATATCTAGTAAAATGGAGAACAACAGTTCTCTAACATTTTGCAAGTCTGCAGCTTTTTAGACTTGAAACTCAAATTTAAAATGTGAAGCTCATTCCATGAGCCTTTACTGAACCTGGCCTTTTCTGCTACATGTCTATTACTCACCATCATAATTAGAATGTCCCTGCAATGGGTCTAAACGTTTCTGCTAATGTTTTCCACTTCTGTCTGCATTCTTTTCATATTGTTTCCTGCCATTAATGCAATAAAAATGTCAGCCACAAATACCAGATTCCTAATGGAAAAGCAAAACAAACTAAAACCACAGCCAGTACCACAGCTGAGAAATATTATTTTTTCTCATATTCCAAATTTTTACTAGGCAAACAATTATTTGAGGTTGCATCTACAATATGCATTGTTAACTAAGTAAAATATGTTTTTCCTACATGGAAATCAGAATTACTGACACTCACTGTAACAGTTGCAGAGTGGTTTCATGCATCCGTTTGGGTTGTCTGATCAGAGGAAGATGCTATCTTGTTTAAATGAGAGCACCCTAACTGGTACTCTTGGCTTCTTCTGCCCTTGGGAAAACACCATACTTTTTAGTTCAAGATATAATGGAGCAAGCATTACTTCTTTAATGTCTTCCAGCACACAGATGATTAATGAATTTATGCTTTTATTTTGCTATGAGTTCCTAAAAGGCAGAAGGCTCAGAAGAGAGGATTCAAATATTTATTGTTAATGCAAGATGGATGTTTCTTGTAATGTGTCAGCTTATTTGTACAGTGCAATAAGTAGCCTCTCTGAATTTTTTTTTCTAATTACTTAAACCCTTCAAAGTTTCTGGCTGTTCTTATACACAATTAGATGAAACATTTTTGTTTAATTTATTGACAAGAAATTGGTGAGGAAGTTTACTTAGAAATCTGAATTCTGCACAGGAACAATTAGCAGTGGTAGTGAAGTTCCTAATCTATTTATTATAATCTAAATGTTTGGAGAACAGATCTCCATATGTGCTGTTCCCTCAGCATACATAAAATAAAATTAAAAAGTGGCCTCTTCCCCATGAAGTCTTAATCTTAAGTGTGATACAAGAGCAAAAATTGATAAAGATAATGAAGAAGCCTTGAAATAGTACAGGTCAGCATACAGCAAATGGTTGCAGCTCTTATTATGAATATGAACTATGAAAATATTCATAACAAGATTTTTTTTCTGAGAAACTCCTGAGTTGCTTCTGGTAGCAAAGGTGAAAGATCCAGAAGAGATTACCTAATGGGTAATTTGACAATATATTCTTCTCCCATAAAACCATTTCTTAAGGAAGTGCGAGGTGCAAAGGAACAGGTTCCATCTGCTTGGAGTGTAACACAGACCTTGTATTATGCATTTTCTGTCTATTTATTTCACCTTTCATTTTAATACAGGTATTTTGATATCTCTTGCCATATTTTTGAGACTCTACTGCTACCCAATTCAGTACTGTAAACTGAGTCTGTAAACTCTTTGGATTAAGTGTAGTTTTCTTCCAATTGTCTGTGCACTTCTTTGTTCAGCTGAGCCTCTGTCTAGTTTAAAAACAATAGCAATGACTCAAAATAACTATGTACCCTGAAGATGCCTTCAAATGTTCCATTTTTTAATTCAAAAGTGATGGAAAATGGCAGGAGGTTCGGAATACAATGGGTCCACTATGCTTCCCTTATTTAAATTTTCTTCTTCTAGAAGCCCTTGGTGGTGATTCTGGAAGCATTGCAGCATAGGAATTGACTGCTACTGGAGAGTAGCCCTGTTTGTTCATGAGAAAGTCTCCACTGCCTGTGGGGAAGTTTTGCTGAGACTTGCTACGCAGTGGCCAGATTTAGTCCAATGTAAGTTACAGGTCAAAATATAGGATTTGAAAACCAATTATAATTGTACAAACAAGTAGCTGAAATATCTCTTTGCCTCGTTCTCTCTGAGAAGGGCTGTATGTGTGAGGCCAACAGGAGGAATGGTCTTTTGCCTAGTCCCAGCTGCCAGCTCCTCTCCACGTGTGTGTGTACTGTCATTGCTGCAGCCACCGAGACTGCAAAGGTGTCTGGTGCACACAGGAGGACAGCAGTGAGACTGTGGAGGAAAATGTCAGACTTGCAGATTTACCTTCTTTCCACCAATCCCTGTTAAAAAAAACCCCAACCAACCAACCAAACCAAACCAGAGAAAAACAAAAGCACCCCCGAAGCTGCAAGGAATCAAGAGTCTGCTTAACAAGATTTTGCACAGTGGTGTGTAATTTGACACTACGTGATTAAAAAAAAATTAGGTGCCACTGAATGCTGTTTTAAAAGACTCTGCACAGACATTCCAAATACAGCAATACTTCAGTAGTTCCATCTGGATTTAGTCTCCGAACATCAGCAATAGCACTGAAACTTATTAACACTTGTGAAGTTCTGTGTTCAAGTTCTTTCTTTTGAAAATATAAATGTAATGCCAAGCAAAGTAAAACTTGAAAAAGTTATCCTTTATCTACTCAAACTAATGGTAAAAGAAAATACAAATCTAATTTAGTTTGCATTAATGTATCTTATTTTTTGGCCTCCCTAGCTGTTCCTATGCTTGATTAGGAGTCTATTACCAAGATGGTCTGCCAGGAGATAAATACCGAAATTGTTCATAATAGACGTTCTGCAATCCAGAATCCTGCTGCACAGAGAAGGCTAAATGCTGAATTCAGACCAGGTTGCTTGGGGCATTGTCTGTAGAGCCTTGAAAACCTTGAGGATGGAGATTCCATAATCTCATCTGAAAACTTTTTTGAAAGCTGCTTCCTGCAGGAGTCCATGTTGGAGCAGTAGGAAATAAAACCCTTGTTCACTTTTAGTTACAAAATTGCCAAGTGTTATCTGACACTTTAAATTATTTAAATATTGACAGTATTACCTTAAAATGTTGGAAATGTTTTATATGAGTACTGTGGAACAGTAACACATGTGCATACGCTTCCAGCTGGACTGTAAAATTTATGAACCTCACACTTCTAGAACCATTGGTATCACTGTAAGGACAATAGCTTTACAAGAAGAGTATTTGTATTGTGGTATTTTGTGGTTCTGTTATTAGAAGGGTAACAAGGCATAGAGTATGGGGTATTTTTTTAAACAGTAAAAGCTTTTATTTTAACATTATCGTTTTATTTTCGGCAAATAAGATCATGCATACATATGCTTTAAAAGTATTCCTAAAAGATAAATATTTTTTTCTATCTACAGCTTTTTCTTCAAGATAAATTAATTGCTAAAAGCATTTCTTGGACAACTGTAGAAGTTGAGAATGTATCTTGAAGTTGTTTTCCTTTTCTTTCTGTGTGAAGCTTAAGCCCATGCAGTTGACTTTTTTCAGACATAATCCATTCAAATTAGCTTTTTTCTTTTTGCAGTCTTTTGTCAAATCAGCTGTTGGTCTCTACCACACCGTCCCTTAGCTCAGTTATTTCACTCCTGGTCCTAACTGTATTATTCACTGAGTCAACCACAGTTGGCTGAGCACATTATGAAAAATTCTTGTGATTATAAGAACTCCCTCAGCTGCAGGTGATGACTGTGCTTCATAGCTCCCATCTTCTTGCTCCAGCATTTTTTCTGAATCTCAGTGGTAAGCACCTCAGTTACCTTTTCATCACTTTTAACATCCAACTCTCCTCTCTTCCTCCTGCTCTCTAGTATTCTTTTTTTGTTTGTTTGTTTGTCTCCGTAACTGTGTATTCTTTCCACTTTTTATGATTCCTTCCTCTATTTTATCTTCTCTATTATAATTTTCTCTAATCTATAGCTCTTCCAAGATTAGTTTTACAAATGTTTCATGCCTACTCAAGAATTGGAGCTCTCAGCCTATGGCAGATAGAAGTTCTGCACCTGATCTTGTCTTGTCTCTGACAATGACCAAAATTTTGGCTCCCTTTTCAGAAAAAAAAAACCAGAAAAAAACAAAACCCCAAGCAACCTGCAAGCTTCCTTTTCTGATTATGTCTGTCATCAGTTAAAATCAAGACTTCTTCAACATGTCTTCAGAGCAACTACCTGAAGCTCCTCTTTTTGGCCCTCCTTTTTGTCAGGAAAAAGGATGACAGAATCCCTGATTGTTAAATTTTGGGTTGCAGGCTGCTCTTCCCAGAAATATGCCCCTCCAGAAATGCATCATTCCTTGAGTTAAGCTATGGGAAAGACATTCGACAGTTGCAGGATTTTTTGACCCTTTGATAACAAATGACTCTTAGGTTTATGTTTTGAGAGCAAATATAAATGAAGAAGGTCCTCTTAGAAATTATATTAATTGAATTAAATGTCACCCCTTTTAAGGGATGCAAACTCAAATCCTGCCCTTATGATGCACTATTGCATTTTTTTTTTTCTCTGAGTGACCCAGCTGGAGTTCTGCCTTTTCCTCACTAGTCTGCCAAGGAACCTTTGTGCTGAATCACTGACTATTTCTACTGTAATTGTCTTGGACTTCTAGGGTGAGGGGTGCACTGAATACGTGTCTCTTTTTGCCCACTAATTGTTTTCCATGCCTCATGGACCATTTTCTTCAGATATTCAGTGCTCCTGTAATATTTGATTTGGAGCTGGATGTGTAGCAAAATGAAAATTGTTTCAATTTGATGAATTTCCTAAGTGTTGTTTGACAGTTTAAGGAAATTTTGAGCAGTCTTTCTTCTTGATGAAGAGGGAGTTTTAGACTATTTTAAGACTTCCTGAAGGTAATCAACTGTCAAAAAACATACTCAACCGTGTTTTGTTACAGTTATTCTAGCCAAGATATGTGTTTGTCCCTTTATTGGTCGTTTCAGAATAAACAAGAAATAATGGAGTCGTTGTGCTCACAATGCCCTATTCCCCACTTCCCAAGCAAATCAAGGGTGTCTCTCAGCAGCAGAGGGATAAGGTAAAGTTGTGACTGAAGTCATTATGGGGGGTAGCAAGAAGCTGATATGAACCAGTGTGCTTTTTCCTGAAGAGCTGTATTTCAGACTGCTCTTTCTGTAGCAAAAAATGAGAATTTTTTAGCAGATGGATCAATGCTATAGTATACTTTAATTTCCATTGTGTTGGCATTATTTCCACAAGATTACTTGACATCACATCACTGTAGGCTTGTGTGTGTGCTTTAACACACTTGCCAACTAAAATTACTGAAGGCAGATGATGGGGTCAGAGGCAGAGATGCAGTCCTAGCTGCAGAGGACAGGCTTCTAAGCATGGTTGTTCTGTGAGTAGGTTAACACCTGTTATAGATGGAGTGGTGGGCATCACCCAAATTATGGGGAGGATTAGGAACAGAAAATATCAGGAGCCTATATAGCCTCATGTTGAAAAATCAATCTATGTATGATTTGCAACAACAAAAGAAGCAAATCTTTCACAGAGATAAAAGCATGAAAAGTGGCACTGAAATGCCTGCTGTGAAAGGGTTCAAAAGACTCTCTTGGTTGTAGGTCCCATCATGTTTGGCCTTAGTTCTCTCAATTCTCTCTCTCAGCTCTTCTCAGTACTCTTTGAAGTGTAGGACGCCTCCTTTTTAGTCAAGTTTTACCTGTTTCCTTAGCAGTATATCTTTTGAAAGTCTACCCGAGAACATCCAATTGTTTCAAAGTGTATTTCCTTGAGAAGAACTCACATAGGGAAAAAACCTGAAACAAACAACAAGTGTTGTCTGATAAAGGAAGTCCTTCACTATTCTTAAAATATTTGGGTTATTTGGGAAAAGAGGAAATTGCTAAGGATTAGGTTTACAGCACATGAGCATGTCTCAGAAGTGCTACTCTGTAAAGCTTGTCAGTGGAAAAAAAAAAGAAAATTAATCCCAGTAGGCTTGCAGAGTTTTGCATCCTGTATTTTATTACATTTGTCAGTAAAAGCAGCAAGGATTATGGAAGTAGATTTATTAATTTTATGAAATCCTGGCACGAAGGATTGGTGGCCCTCTGATAGAAAATGAAGTGGAACTGTTTTATGAAAGACAAACATTGTGTACTTGTAGTGAAAAGTTATTATTGCAGCAAACCTGTTGCAAATAAATTGCTCTAGCTAATCTCTTGGAAGTTGCTTGCCTTAAAGTTGATGGGATTATGTTTTATATCTCCCTGTGTAAAGGAAGAGCCTTGGTTTCAATGGGTGTTCAAATTCCTGGGGGTAGTATACAGAATTGGAACAGCTAAACATAACCAGTTTGGAGAACTTTCCTTTTGCTGTTTTAGCCTTTGTTCTTAATGCCTTAAAGGCACACTGCTAAAATGAAGGTTTGTTTTCTTTGCTTTCAGTATCTCATCCCTTGTACAAAGTGTCCTTTGTAAGACTTTATAGTACTTGATCCTTTTCAGAATCTGTCATCTGTATGTTGAAAGGAAACTGATACAAGGATGGTAAGTTGTGCTGTAAGAAGTGTTAATTGAAGCATGATGATTTGACCATTTTCATGTATGACAAAAATACAGGCATTGTGATCTGAATTGCTAAAAGCCTTTTCTCAAAGTTATTAAATCATATCCATCTGAAAGCAGTTGTAAGCTACTTGCTTAAAATCACTTCAAGGATTCTGTCCTAATCTAGTAGGCAGAGAGTAGGCATGTTCCTGACGAGGTATCTGCATCAAAAAATAGTAGTTTCACTTGTCTCTAAATAATTTGGCACTTTCAGTCGGTATGGATAATAAAGTTCTGTTTTTTCTTAGAGTTGGTTCTCCACAGGAGAAGGCTGGGCATAAATGCTCAAAGTGGCCTTGCTTTTCTCTTTGAAATAATCAAGGACGTGTCCATTCTGGTATTGCAGTATGCCCTTAGTAACCATAGCAGACTTTTTAATTTTTGTCACAAGTAATAATTACTTTAACTCACACAAAATTTAAAAATAAGTTTGCCTTTTAATTTGTATCAATGTTAACCCTTTTTTTGCATAAAATTGATTGGAAAATACAAGTCCATTTTGCCTAAAATACTTGAATAGATCTATTATGATTTCATCAAAGCAGTGGGTAAAATCATAAACCTCATCTTGGGTACTACTTAAGAACTGTTACCCCCATTTCACAGGACAAAGAGCAATTTCCCTAAGGTCATAATAAATGAATTTCTTGTCCTTGAGTACCTACTCATCACTGAGCCATTCTTTCCTCCCTGCAGAGGAGGAATGACATGTTCCACACTCTGGTCAACCGCTGCCTCTTCTGCTCTTTATGTCTGATCTCTAAGGGCCTGTTCTCTGCAACCCAGGGACATTCACAGCTCACAGATGTGGCTGGCTAAATATCCCCACTCTCTGTGGTCTGCACTCTCATTGCCTTTTGTTCTCACCCACCCTAGTTTGTTTTGGAAAGAAAACAGGATATACTAGTGCAAATGAGACAATGGCCTGCCTAGCCAGACTGTGGACAGTATGGAGATTAAGGCTGAGCGGGACACACACCATGAAGGGAAGGTGTTCACTAAGTGTAAAGTTCTCAATCCTGTTGCAGCCAGGCAGGTTGGCATGGATAATAGAAAAAGTTTACTGTTCTAAGGAAAGTTTATTGGTCATGTTGGTTATGATGCTGTAGGTGCTCTAAAAACTTCCTTTCTCCATACTAGTGTTAGTGAGATCTTCACAATAACCTAGGAGTTAAGTCAGCAAATATCATCATCACTCATTGCAGCTGAGGAGGCTGGGTTATTTAAGCACACACTGAAATGATTTACTGGGTCACAACCTCACAGAGTAACTGCTTTATGTAAAGCTGTATTCCAAGGGAGTGCAAGTGCTAGAATTTTATGTCTCTATCAATGGTTGCTCCCCATCAGATTTGTACTGGGAATGTCAAAGATGTTATTTGATAAGGATCAGACTTTTTTTGAGAAGGTAGAAACGTGAAACCATGCACCTCCTGTTATTAATAATATCCTCCATGTGGATAGTAAGCACCTGAGAATCCCAATATCTTAGAAATGGAAGTGACTGTATGTTTGGTCTGTATATATGTCTTTTAATCATCTCAGTGTAAGTGCAAGTGTGCATGCATCTATACAATACCAGTACATCTGTGTATATAAGTAGGATGCTTATCTGCACGTAACCAGCTGAAATGGGAGTCTAGATGTTCTGGGATGGAATTTATTTTTTCTTCAAACTCTTTATACCCCTAATTAATGTAAATTACTCATAGTTATACTGGAGTGTAAGATCAAAAATTTACACTGAATTCATCACATGATAAGTAGTGGGGTTTTCACATGTATTCATTCTTATGAACAATGTATTACAACTCTGTAGAGTTCTTCATCCTTTCCCCCCTCTTTTTTAAGAGTTCTGAAGAATTTATTCCTATATCACTGGCAATATTTGATTTGCACTTAAGGGAAACACCACATCTTGTAGATCAGTCTGTTAGTAAACCTCAGACCTTCACTGATTCTACGACTTAATTTAAAATTTCCAAATCTTGGAAAGATTTTGATTTCAATGTATGCCCAATCCTATGCTATAGTGCTATAGTGCAGTCAAGGAATTTTTCCACATGGTCATGTTACTATTACTACCATTGATTTTGACATATCTGGATTAGGATTCAGAGGTGGATGAACATAAGCACATCTCCTGAATCATAATAGCATTTTCTTCCATTATTTTTCCACTTTCACAGTTGCTTTCTCTTTTCCCCCTTCTTTTTCCTTCCTTTCTTAAGAACTTTCCTTCAACTGCAGTTTCTCCCTGAAAGATTATTTTCAACTTGGTACTAGTTTGTAATGAAAATAGCACATTATTTGTATGTCTTCTTTAACATTTTTATCCAGAATACAAATACAGGATTTAAAATCATCCCTGATTTACTTTCCCAACATTATCAGTTTGTGGCCTCTCAGAAAGAGACTTTATTTCTGTGCTCAGAAAATCTGAAACCCAGATTTACCAAAATATTTTGGTCCCTAAGTTATTTTTTACATTATTTTAAATTGATTTTATGCTTAAAAGGCTAAATATTTCTTGAATCTAGTTCTAAATCTTTTATTTCAAAGCATCACTATTTATGGTCTTTAAATGTAGTGGATAGTGAGAGTCAAAGCTTAATTAAAAAACTCAGATCTGAACCCTATTAAAAAGTCTTCTCGTTGTAAAGTAAAAGTTAGTATGATTGGGATTAAGGAAATCGTCACTGCTTTCATTAAAAATAATGAAAAAAATCAGGATATTCCTTTATGTCTTTCTCAATCTAAAAACATCCAATGTGAGTAACTTCTGTGAATCTTGTGGGTTTGCTTGTATACAGATGTAAGGATTATTTGCATGCTGTTGTTTTGCCATAGATTTCAGCAGCAGTTTTCACATGTCACGGGAAGTAAGAGATATAAATCAGATGTGTTCTCCACGTGTGTAGGACATACACGTGTGTGTCTCTAAACCAAGAAGAACACAGTTATTTTAATAGAATTTGGACCGGTGTTGTATAATATTTTCGAAAGGATTCGTAAGTCTTTACAAAAGAGGACAGCTAGAGCACAAAAATACTAATTGGGACACACTTCTCAAAGTTGATAAGTGATTTGGTTTTTTGATTTTGGTTACCCAGCTGAAGCTATATTAAGGACTGAGCAAAAGAGAGGGCGCTCCCTTTCAATTAGGGCTACCATGAGCAGCTCAGATTTAATAGTAAAAGTATCCTGAACTCCTACAAAGTCTTTTGTGAAAACTGTGGTCTTATTTCTCTCTAGTCATGTTATGAGTCAAAGTTGGTTGAAAATAAAGATGGAGAGGAAGGATTTGCTCTCCTGGATTAGCCTGTTGCAGTGCCATGCTCATGAAGCTGAGTACATTGACTTTTTACACAAAAGAATCCATTCCTGTTGGTTTACCTAGGAGAGTGAATGAAGATGCACTGGCCGTATCCTTCCTTTGAGTCACTCAAGAAAACAGCATTTGGATTTTCCTGACAAGAAAAACTGTTTCTCATATCCAATAGAAAAGTCTGTGGTACCCTAAGACTGCTTTTGTATGTACATAAATGATATAGTTTCCCTAAAAGTTCTAAATAATGTGAAGTGAAACAAGTCCACTGTATTTGATTTCTTGATCTGATTCTGGTTTCGTTTGTGGTTGGCCTCTAAAGAAGCCTGGACGACCCAGACAAAAATTACAAAATTCTCTCTATATATTAAATTGGCATTACATCTTTCATCATGAATTGAGGTTCTGTTAGCACTTTCAGGAGTCATTAGTGCTTTGCTGAATTTTCCCACACCTGCATAAAACATGTTGGTGCAGTGCATGCTGCAAAGTGGAGTTACTTGTCTTATCATTAAGGATGAATCCTGGCTTCAAAGATCTAAGAAGTCCAGAAGAATTCAACAAATATTGTCAATTTAGTCAGAAACACTTGCTAATCTTTCTTTCAAGCATTGCTTTAACTGTGGCACCTGGTCAGCTTCGTGGAAGAAATAGGTGAGGGAGTACATTGAAGAAACTGGAAAAATATCAATTGTGAGGAATACCAAACATTTAGAGTATTCTATATTTAAGGGCAGTAGAAGGTTTTGGAGAAGGAGTGGGAAAAGGAGCAAGTGAGAATAAGGTTTTAGGTTTCAGCGGAAAATGCTGTGGAGAGTTGTGGGCTTTGGGAACAAAAAAGAGCATTAAAAGTTGATGAGTAATCGAGCTATATGGGGTAGATTATCTCATGGTTTTTTAAGTTCCTTGTGTTGATTAATCTCAGGATGTTAGGCATTGGTTAATAGGAGACTAGGGAGAAAGATTTGGAAAAAATGGGGCAGTATGCATGAGAAGAGAGGGTAGGATACTGGAGCTAGATGGTGAATTGCTAGAGGCTGTAAAACTGTTATGGGGAAATATTGGATGTTCTTCCTGTATTCTCACATGCCTTCAAGTGCATCTACTTTTAACCATTTTCACAGACTGGTCTTGTGTACTGAGCCACTATGAATGTTTTTGTGCTTTTATGTTAGTTTCTATGGTCTCTGTGATCCAAGGGAGAAGGTTTGTCCACACGTGGTTATAGCTGGTAAATGAGGCCAAAGAGTAGTGCCAAGCACAGAAATATGGAAATGGCATAGCTGGAAAGGCAGACCTCTCTGTGGTACAGGTGATTGGTTAGGCTGCCCTAGGATAAGGGCAGAGAGGAGTTAGAAGGTGCTGGGATTAGAAGTTAAGGATGGGAGTCATTACCTTCTCTAGAATCCTTAATCCTATTCTTTAGAGAGTTGTGTTTTCCCAAACACAAATATGGTTTTGTGATCTCCTGAACATAGAGAACATTTCTTGCCACCACCCAATGCACACCTCATCCTACTCCATTCACCCAGCTAATTTTGCTCTTAGGTTTACTAATGCTTTCTGGCTTAGGGATTTGCTTCAGTATTGCAAAATAGAGAACTCCTGATTGAGTGGTACTGCTTGTGTTGGCACTGCAACCACAACCATAAAAATTAATTTGAGACAACAAGTAACTTCATCAAACAATCTAGCTTTTCCTGAAAAGTGTGTTTGCCTCCAGCATTTTCAGTGCATTTTAACAATATGAGAATTTTAATATTTTGTTAGCAAGATGTCTTTTGACTGGAGAGCCCCAAGAAGATGAGATATACGCAGAATAATTTCTGAAATATTTCCTCCACATTTGTGTTTGGCAGTCTGGTATCTGCCTGCTCTACGTACCCATGGGAAGAAAAGATGTTGGGGGCCAGCTGTTTCTAGAAGCTTGCCAATGGAGTCTGTGTCATATCACCAGTGTCAGTCATTCACCTTTGAGAATAGGATATAATGTGTACATCCAAAGAAATGAGAAATATTACAGGAAAATATTATATGCAAAGATACACTTTAGATTTAAAAGGCTTCAAATCTCTGTGTCTTTGTAAAGTTAAAATGATCCTAAGACGATTAGCAGAAATCACAGTTAAGTTTTCAGCTCTAAGTTTGTGCACTACTTATTTGAAGGAGGTACAGAATTCATTACATTCAACACAATCGTCTCTCCCTTCAAAGAGTATCTAAGACAGGCTAAGCAGTACTGGAGCACTAAAATCTCAATAATACTTTTTGATAGCTAGCTATTATTTAATTTTAATTGCATTATATTGCACAGATATAGTTCAGCAGAGTACCTAAATATCCCAGTCAGGATCAGGGCTGTGATGTTCAAGAGTTTGCAGACAGAGGCCAACATGTGTTTTCTACCACGTTATGGGAAACTGTTTCCACCCAAGAGTTAGCTAAGAGTTTAATCCTGCAATTAGTATGCTCTCTGCCCAGAAACTATCACTTGCAGCACAGCAAGACAGATGTATTTTGGATTAGAGAGAAATCTTTCCCACCACAGAGTAATGCACAATTTATCAGATATAACCTGGGACAGTGGTTCATACTGCTCTGAAGCATCTCTGGGAGACAGAATATCAGAAAATTTTTGTTTCTATTTCATTCCAATACAAAGTGGAGCCCATTCTCTCTGTCACTGTATAAACAAATAGTAAGCAGTGACTGGAGTTGCTAACATTTCCTAATCTAAATAGACAAGTCTAACACAACTGTACAGGAAATACAAAGATATGGCAATGGAACATGATTTGCCTGTGATCAGAGTTGATTGGTTAAAATCCAATTGTTTGAATTCCCAGCTCAACAGTCTGTACTATGGTTGACCTTGCTATTAAATGATAATTAGTTTCTTCTGATGAGTTTCATATATTTTCATTATTTTCTTTTGTATTTGGTGGTGTTTTATTATCAAGACTACTCTACAGAGGATAAGCCCTGGGAGGAGCAGGAAGCTAGTTGCACAACTTATGTGGAAAAGAACAAAGCTGTAACAGATCTATAATCAAGGTAGATTTAAATCTTTGTATCTCATAGCAAGCACTTACTCTTACTGGAATGCAATACAAATATAGTATTTATGTTTAAAAAGTGTACCATCAAGGATTACTTTAAACAAAAATAGCATCTGGCCTTGAAATTAATGAATATAATCTGTAACAGGTACATATATAAAGCATGAAGTAATTCCTGGCATTCTTCTGTTGATATAGTATCTGAAAGTTGGGAAGAAAACATTAGAATCCAAGAAAGCTACACAAATGATTTGAATTTATGATTTTTTTTTCCCTGCAAGTAGATTAACAAGCATTACAAACATGCCCTACACCTGTAAGATCTAGTTATATGGCAGGTAACTAGGGAATTACTCTGGTTTAAAATGAAATCTGCACATTGAATCAGTCTGAGAACAGCTGGCTTAGAAATCAGCCTGAGAATCAGAATAATCTCTGAAAGGTATTTGTGTTAGTATTAAACATTTTTGCATGCTCCGTGCAGCAGATAGCCTTTGAGCTTTGTGGATTAGGAAGTGGCTGGTATGGCTTTCTCAAACTGGGCTGCCTTGTTAATAACAGAAAGCTCAGTTAAAATTAAGTTATGAGAAACCTATGTGAGCCCTTGTGATTTACTGCTGAGCAATGCAAATTCATATTTTAAAAGGCAGAGTTTTCAGTCAAATTTGTGCTAAAGTTATTAGCAAATAAGGTTCTGGTCATTTCTGCAGCATGTAATTTCTTTTTGGGCAAGAGCTATATACTGATATGTTAGTGTATCTGATAAGCAATAGAAAGGCAAATAAAGAAAGAAACTGTATTTTAATAGTCAAATACAAATACAGTTGGAGAACTAACTAAAACATAAACTTTGGAAAGATCTTTCTGGATACAAGGAATCAGTTCCTTATACTGGAATTGTAATCTGATGATTAGACTGTTAAATTGTACTGTGCTCAGGAGCAATCTACCAGCACCATGGCAGAGAAGGCATTCACTTACTTCAGCATCTCTAGTTCCAATATTATTATGTGAATCCTAGTTTTTTCAACAGTTACTTTTAATCCACACTTTTATATATGCTATTGTAACCTGAGTACAGATGCTTTTTCCTTGAATTTTCCTTAGATTAGGCCTGTAAAAAATAACTTACATCACCTTAAATAAAAGGAAATTGTAAGAGAGAATTGACTAAAGGAAAATCAACCAAAAAGCTAAAATTAAATGGAAACAAGACCTCTTAGTATGGAACAAATGTGCCCACACACAGACTTGCTCAAAATAATTGTATGAAGTAAACCCAACTGTTATTTTGGTTCAGGTTGATTTTTTTTTGTTGTTCTTTTTGCTTCTTGGTTTACTGTTTTTTTGGGGTTTGGATTTTTTTGTTGGTGGGTCTTGTGTGTGTGTCTGTGTCTGTGTCTGTGTGCAGAGAAGCTATAGGACCTCTGGCAATTAAAATATAATTTTAATTAAATATTTAATATAATACTGTGGTGCAAATATTTACAACCAGTCTAGGGTCCTTTCAAATTGCCAGTGCAGTCTAAAGGAGATATAGCATTGCTGAAAATTAAGTCGGAGATAGCAAGACCAGAGGCAGCAAGGCCTTTCATATTTTATATGGATTTTTAGGAGACAGCACTTGCCAATCGTATGAGGTAAAATAAGAAGAGTGGTTGAAGGGTTTGCAGTGAAAAAGCAGATTGCTGAAAACAGAAGAAATACATTAAATGAAAATCCACAAAAACAAATGGCAAAGGATAAAAGGTGAGGGGCTGTGTAGGAGGGAGGTGCAACTGATGATCCCAGACATTTGGGGACGGAAAAATTCCATTAACACTAAGCACCTGCTGCTTAAGATTTGGGCTTCAAAATTACAAACCATGTCAGTAAAAGCATTTTGTTTAAAGGGCAACTGAAGGAAACAGCCAAAGTATTAAGAGGAGGAAATAAGAGAGAATGGGGAAATATTTTATGAAACTGATCTGTGCACATTTAAGGTGGGATATTGGTTAGGCATGGCTGGTTTCAATTTGTTTTTAATTTTTATTCTCCAGCTTTTCAGTTGTCTTCTTGAGCAAAAAGGGACTTTAGTTCAATTTAGTTTAGCAAGGAGGCAGGCAACCATTCTTTGAATGGCTTCCTAACTTTGTGCCTCATTCCTCTTCATGGGTGTGTCTGACTTAAATTTCTGGTTGTTAATCCTACTCTAGTCTTTTTTGGGGAGGAGAGATGATTTCTGACTCTTTTGCCCACTGTGGGGTAGAACACAAAACTGAAATCCTTCTGATGGAGTAAAGGCTGTCAAATGTTAGAAACCACAAGAACTGTGATAGAGAACCAGCCTATACTTAAGTGACATTCACACGCTCACACTGGCACGGCCGCAGAACCAAAAACCATTCTGAAAGCTGCTTGGTTTGACATGGTTGTTTCTCCTGCCCATACTGCTTTGATATTTGCAAGAAGATGAGTTGAATATCACATGTCAGGGATTGGCAGCAGGCAATGGAAAAAAAGAAAAACTGTTCCCAGCCCTCCATACTGAGACAGAATTGATCAAGTTGTCACTTACAAATCAATGGAAAAACCCAGCCTAATCTGCAGTGTGTTCTCTCTCTAACCCCATTTACAGACTCCAATTTAAGCACACTGCTTCCCTTTAAAGAACTTAAGATTAACCCTATGATTTCTTTTAAACATGAAATTGGAGAGAAAAAGAAGTGGCTGAAAGGAGTTATATGTCTACAATTTTACTTTCCTCTGCTCAAGGAAGGATATTCTCTCTTCTTGTCTACTTTGAATCCCAGATGTCTCTGCACAATCAAATTGAGGCATCCTGAAAGAGAAAGGTTTTCAAATGTCCTCAGCTTTAACTGGAAACTGGGCCCCTTTAAAGATGTCTCAAGTATGACACTCAAAGAATCATCCCAGATTACGCAGAGCTTTTCAAAACTCAGCCAGCATTTTTAGTGGCCTATGCCTCAAGGAGTCTGGGCACCTTACCCAAAAAGAGCTAAAAATGTAATTTGCAGCTCTTCAAGTAATCCAAAACAAAGTATCAAATCCCTTCCCATCTTCCTTTGCCAGGGAAAGTCCCTGTGCGCTAGAACTGGCCTCATTCTGCTACACAGGGGACAGCAGAAGTAAATGGAGGGTGGAGTGGGAGAGCTTTTGGAAGAATGATCAGGCTGTGCACAGTGCTCAGCCCTACTTAATCATAGATACCTCGCTTGAAAATTGAGTTCCAAGTATTTCCATGGTGCTCAAACATAGAGTTACCTGGCTCTTGTCTGTGCTGAAGAATTTCAACCAACAGCATTTCCTTGGCTGTGCTGCAGCTGATGGCTTTTCCCATTGTTTTAATACTCACTCTGAAGATACTTATTCTGTGTGGGTCACTAACCAGGCAAGAAAGTATCAACTGACTGTTGAATTTTCCAAATGTGGAGGTTTATATGCCTGTATATTGTGGATGCAGAGGAACAATCTGAAGACAGACAGAATAAAGGAGGGTGGCAATATCCCTCCTGACAGACACATGATTTGACATCTAACTAAATGTCTAATCTTTTCCTTTTAAAAATAATATACTCTTTCTGAGAGTTAAGCCTTTGGCTAAAACAAGGGATTGTTGAGGAAAAATTAATCAATGTAAAAGTCTTAAAAAGTGACTGAAAGCAGTTCTGCTACAGGTGGACTGAGGAAGGCTTTCATTTCTCAATTTCTTTCTCTTGATGGGCTAAGATGGATGTTGCAAGACATTAATCATCCTATATAAATGAATAAGTAACCTGTACTGATATACAAGTGGGTTGTGGTGAGGTTAGAGAATGTAAGTAAAGCAATTTGGTAGACTGCTCCTGACACAAATTTCTATTCTGGCTGTCAACCATTGCTGTCAAAGGAGATGTTACAGTGGGGCCTAACACTATCAGACAGGAATGTCAGAATAGGACTGTACAACAAACACCTCTGGTTTTGAAAACAGACTTAAAAAGCATGATGGGAGCCATCAAAATACTAATTTTAACATAAATTCCCATTAAAAGGTGTACTGAAAAGAGCTGGTCTGCTCTTTAGAGGCATAAAAAAGGGACATAGAAAATTATTTATCGTCTGCAAAATAATCTGTGCTGTGTTCAGATGCCCAGGCTTACAGAAGGGTACAGAAATAGCTAGAGAAATACTTAAAGGACAGGCCACAGAAAAATGTTCCCTAGGAGCTAGAATATCAGGCTTGTGCATCTTGTCAGGGCGTTTTGGAACAAGAAATGGATTTTCAAAAGTTGCTTAGGAGAGCTTTTTGAGTATTCTTTTGTTTTAATTTTGTTTTAATGGAAGCCCCAAATGTTTTTAATTTTTAGTTATTTTCACCAGTTGTTTGGAGAAAGCTTAAAGCCTCCTATCCTGAAAAAGTGCCCCCTGAGTAAGTAAGACAAATTATACCTAGACTTTGGATTAGGCTGTGCATGTCCTTCAGTGTGCATTGTCTTGCATCCTTGAATTATCAGCTTCATGTATCTGGGCTTCAGCTGGTTGCCTAAAGAGTAAGGAAAAGCTCATCTGCAAGGAAGAGCTCATCTGCTCCCACTCTGATGATGCACAGCTGGCCAAAAGGATTACTTTTTGAGTCTCTGAAGAGCCAAAGAATCTAACTTATAGCTGGAGACACAGGAAGGGACAAATTGGTGTACTGAGGAGATACAGACACTTTCTGGGTTGGCTGGCGTGTCTTATTCCAGCATGCAGGCTCACACTAACCACAAGGCATGGGACTCGGAAATAGTTTTCACCAGGCTCAGCAGGGGAGCCTCCAGGAGCTGCTTGCCTTCCTGTTCAGCTGGGGGCATGATTCACCTTCCAGATCATGTGAGTATGTTGCAACTAGGCAATGCTCTTACAAGAGGCTCATTTCAGGTAGCATTTTGATTTTTTCTTGTTCCATGCATGTGAGCATGCTTCTCTCCGATTACTCTCCATAAAATACAGTATTTAAGGCCTTTGGCCTTACAGCAAAAGTACAACATGAAACTATATGTGGCTTGATCTTCTAAATATCACAGGAGATTGAGATAGGCCAGTTTTACCCCAGCCCTGTTGCATGGAAACAGTTTTGCTTATGGGCATTTCAAAACTTCATATTTTTTGCTCAGAAATAACCATTGTGTTCATATTGTGATCTGACCTCCTGTGTAGTGCAAGTTCAGCTTCACTCTGTAATTTCTGTGTTAGGTACACAATCTGTGGTTAAACAGCATCCTGTGGTGGGATTATGTGTTGCGTTTTGTATTGATTAGGTTATGACTTGAGGCAAATTATGTTTTTAGCTTGGATTTTCAGTAGTTTAGGCTTGTGTCTGCAGGATTTTCCTTTTAGAATTTTGCAAGGATTCTCCCAGCAACTCATCTTTGCCATGTAGTTCTTCAGCTCCTTCCTGCAAGAACAATAAAAAACCCCTAGAACACACCTTCCACAGTACTTCCACAGTAGAAAAGATACTTAGAAGAAATTCTGGAACCAAATACCATTTTCCTTCAAACTTATATCCTTGATAAGCTCTATGTATAATCCTTATTATGACCTGAACTATCCTCATGTCCTTTATGCCTTGTCTCCCCAGAGGAGTGCAGTATGCCCTAGATGCATCTGACAGAGCTGTGTCTGTACATACTAGCAAGCCATTTGCAACCAAACAATATATAACAGCTGCATTCTTTGAAGGTTTTTTGGAGTGTCATCAGGGCAGTAATTTGGGCACCTGTCCTTCAGCAGTCGCCATTTTTCACAACACTGTTAAGAACTTTATTTACCTTAGGATTTCTACGCTTTTGTTAAGATTGACAGATTCAGAAGCTACTGTGTGTGGTGGGGACAAGGCAGACGAATAGATGATTAGAAAGACAGCACAGACACATAAATTTGTTTCCTTAGGAAATGGAGCTGCAGATTGTTGACTAGGGAATTTATGGTTCTTTAAAATTGCTACCTCTGTGTATTCTTACTGGTCATCTTCCTTCCTGTCTTTCCTTAAATCTTCTCTTGAGGTCTTTGGGGCTTTTAGGAAGGAGTGGGACCATGGGAGCCTATACAAAAAGTTGGGCCAAATTTTCAGCATTTTGGGGCAATATACATGGGAAGAAGTAGACACCACCACAATGAAACTTTTTAAAAAGTTTTTGGGTGCCAAGAGTCCTATCACAAAATTGTATTACTCAGATAGCACAGTTATGTGTGATTACTGTCATATATGCAACCAGAGTGACTGATAAATTATTTTCTTTACTCCAGCAGTCATGCAATATTAATTAGTTAGTATTGTGACTCTTTGAAAATTTAAAGAGTTGTATAAATGTTGAGTGGTATTTACACTGATATATCCAGGATGTTGGTTGATAGGAAATACATAAAATGTTTTTTAATGCATTTCTTTACATGCAGCTTCAGGTGAGAAAGTACTTTTATAAATGTACTTAGCAAAGGATCTTCAGAATTGTGGAGGGGATGCTTCGAATGCCTAAATGTTTGTTTAAAAGTCATCTCATTTTTAAACATCCATCATGGCTATCACAAATAATTTACTCTCTGCCTGTCAAGTCATTCATCTCATAATGCTTCTATTTTAAAATTCTTGACTTGTGTGCAGTTGGACTGTCCACATACCTCTTCCACAGAAATCAGAATTGTCCAAATGAGAAAAGGTGCCTTCTAGATATTTCTAGTATTGATACTATTAACTGCCCTACCAATTTTACTGTTTAGTATTTACCAGTGATTTATATGTGTTTTTCTATGGCACCTAGAACAAGGTTTACTTTTTTTATTACCATTTGTAAGTTTGTCCATCCTCTCCAGTCTCAGTTACTGATTCCTACTAATCCTGCCAAAGTTTTCCACCCTCTCAGCTGTGCTGGATGCCAAGTAAACACTTTGTGTGACTGTGCTCTAAGTGGGGGAGGAAGTGGAAGCAGCAGTAAGGAAGGAGGAGCAAGACTTTGAATACTATTTCCTTAATTACTTTTTTTCCAATTTATTATGAGTTGTTTTTAAAAGGTAGATAGCCTGCTCTAATGTAATGCAAAAAGAAAATATTTTTCCCAGCATTTAAATAGTTCCCAAAAAGTCTCCTAAGCACTAAACTGTCAGATCTATGATAAGAAAAAGAAAAATATGAGAATTTTCCAGTTAAGATGGAACAGGTCATTAATTCTGGAGTTTACTTTGAAGCCTGTGTTCACTACTCATACTAGCAAGTATTTATAATGAGCTTTTCTGTCTTGTGTACTTTTCTGCTTTGAGTTTCAAGGGGAAAAAGCCTGGTGTAAAGTGGTGTAGCCAAGCTGTGCTGTGCTGTGTGCTTGTGCACAGCATCTTCTCAGCTGAGGATAACAGATTGGCAGAAGTCATGGCAGGGACCAATGGGAAGAAACCATACACTCAAAATGCAGTTGGCCTGGTCTGCTCCTCGTATCATATCCCTGCACACATAATTTCCAACACCCAGATATCCTTCACAATAGCTGTGAAGCCCCTCTCATGGGCTTATTTTGTATTGCTTTCCTTTTCATTGCCTTAAAAGTCACTGCTTCTTTCCTGCTGATCTCCTTCAGGCCAGTTTCATAACCAGCTGATTGCATGCTCCAAACACTTGACCTATAGCATATAAGGGATCTGCGTGCAAATATGTTGGCTCTGGGCCATCATTCTTAACTGTTGGTGATATGTCATTGGAATTGCAAAACTGTTGTGTAGCAACACCATGTTATTGAAAGAGGCATACATGTTTGGTTTGTGTGGTGGCTTGACCCTGGCTGCACACCAGCTGCCCATCAAAGCTGCTCTAGAGCTTCCCTCCTCTGCTGGTCAGGGGAAGGGGTTGAGATCAGGACACAGAAAAATCAGTGTCACGAGCAAAACAAACTCAGCTTGGGGAATAAGTAATCTATTTCCAATCAAGTCACAGCAGAATAATGAGAAATAAAACTGCATCTTAAGACCACCTTCTCCCTAACCTTCTCTTCTTCCTGGCCTTAACTTTACTCCCAATTCTCTACTTTCTCTCCCACAGTGGTGCAGGGGGGTGAAGAATGGGGGGGTGTGAACAGTTCATCACAAATTTCTGCTGCTCCTTCCACCTTAGTGGGAAGACTCACTCTTCACTGCTCCAGTGTGGGATTCTTCTCATGGGATACAATCGTCTACAAACTTCTCTAACATGAGTCCTTCCCAGAGGCTGTAGTTCTTCATTAACTGCTCCAAGGTGGATCCCTTTCACAGTTCAAAGCCCTTCAAATGGGGCTACAGAGTGGGTGTCCAGAGGGTCACAGGTCCTGCCAGAATACCTACTCCAGCATGGGCTCCTCTCTCCACTGGTCCACAGGTCCCACTGGGAGCCTGCTCCAGTGTGGGTTTCCACGGGGTCACTCAGAGGCTGCACATTGGTTTCTGCTCCACCATAGTCTGCAGGGGCACAGCTGCCTCACCATGGGCTTCCCTACAGGCTATAGAGGAATCTCTGCTCTGAGACCTGGGGCACCTCCTTCCTCAGTGACCTTAGCATCTGCAGAGCTGTTTCTCTCACAAACTATCATTTCTGTCTTTTGGTTACTGTTCTGCACGCTTTTCCCTATTCTTAAATATGTGGCCCCAGAGCTGCCACCACTGCCCCTGCCCCTGACTGGCTTGGCCTGTTCAGCAGTGAGTCTGTCTTGGAACTGGCTGGCATTGGCTTCATCGGACACAGGGAAAATTTCTGGCAACTGCCAGAAGCTGCCCCTGTAGCCAAAATCTTACAATGCAAACCAAATACTGTTTGTTTTCATGTGATTCCTACATCTGCATAAAATACACTATGCTTGGGTAGAATGAACTAACAAGTAGTGTTGTGTTTCTCATTGCTCTTTTTTTGCAAAGGTAGATGATATGTTTCAAGCAGAATGTATACACATCTATCAGCTCAAATTTTCTCTTTTTTACCCTTGTCCCACTTGAATAATAACAAATAATCATGACTTTTCTCCTGAGCTTGGCTGTCCCCAGGCCTGATTTTGTCTAAGCAGTTTGAGAGTTAGATTGCTTCAATATGCTCTAACCTGTGCTGTAGAAAATGTGTTATCCAGTGACTGCTGTACAATGCTGCAGGACTGTCATTTTTCAGGAAAAAGCAAAGATTATTACTTTTATTTATCCACTTTTATATACTATGCTTTGCACATTTAATATAGTTCAAATTCAACTTTAATTTCTGCTGTTTGTAGAGTGAAACTGACTTAGCTTCTGCAGCCCCAAATCTCAGCAGTGCTCAGAGACATGTTCCAAAGCCTGCTGTGTATTTCGCCTGTTTAGAGTGAATGTTCAAAGGCACCTCATTCTTGAAGAATCTTTCCTCTGGACCTGTTTCAGAGGTTTTATCTCATTTTTCACTTTTGCTTTATGTGTTTGGCGCATCTTTAACTAATAGCTCTGTGTGATGCTTAGTAGTGCCATAGTAGATAGGCCCCAAAGAAAAGGAATTTATTATGATGAGGCTCAGTTCAAGTGTTCAAAATGTCTTGGTGCAATTGTCATTATGATCAAAATTTTGATTTATTGTTGCACTATTAATTCTTGTAGGTTATGTGGTGTGTACAACATGTATTTTAGCAATGTGTCAAAATCAAAATGATAATAATGAAATATTATCTTAGAATTTAAATGTGGTGAAAGAACTCTTTGCTTTACTGGCAGTGATGATCATAGGAAAAATAGAAACAGACTCCTTTTAATTTAACAAGACAAAAGTAAATTACAGCTACCACTCATTTTTTCACTGCTTTTTTCAGGTGACAATAAATGCCCCCTTAAGTTCCTGCCTGAATGGAGTATAGTGTCCTCCTGAGAGCAAGGATGCACAGGTGACCACCACCTTACACCCTCTCATCAGTCACCCTGCTTCTACCCCAGCAAAGGCCTGTTTTTCATCTGCAAGGCTCCTGTAACTCACCCACATGCAAATGCTTTTGACCTTAATTAAAGCAGTTCACCTCTCTCTGCCTCTAGGGATGGTTTCCTCATAAGGCAGTTGTGTTTAATTAGCATTTGCATAGCATTCTGCTGGTTGCTTTCCTGGAGCGTTGTTCAGTAGGAGCGTGGGATTGCTGAAGCCTGACTGGCAAGCTTTGCACCCTCCTAATTGACACAGAAGCCAAGTAGAAGTTACACAAGGAAAGAACAGAGAATCGTTAATGATGGATCATTAGCAAGTAGCTCCTTTGAATGAATGTAGATAACTTTATAACTCTATCAAAGTGAAAAGTAGCGTGATGAATTATGCATCAAACAATAAAAGCTCAAGGAAGACACTGGTTTTATAATTGCTGTGCAATTTTCTAGCGTGCTCTAGTTTGTAAGATTAATTTTCTTTGGGAAGCATGAAGCATTCTGTCTGTTGCACAAAATGTCAGTTTTGGTTTTCTCTCTTTAGAGATTTTATTCCGCATCTTTCACTATCACTGCAAAAACTCTCAGAGTTTGAGATACACAGTTTTTATGTTAACAAAAATTTGCACAAGCAAATGAAAAGTCTACAGCTACTAAATATTTGAGGGTTTGGTGATTTCTCAGTATGAAGAGTTCCCAGATACACACACCTGAAATAAGATTGGATTGTATCTTTTTAATAGGAATTGCATAATAGTTCTGTGGCTATGTGGAATTTCTAGACTAATAAATCTCTAAAGGGCATGTTTACTTTGAAATTATCGTGACAAGCATTTCAGTTGGCACAGAGATCATTCCTGTGGCTTGCACTAGTGCCAGTTTTGCCCTCCTAGGGCTCCTACTCGCTCTTAAGAAGAGGAATTAATACAAATATTGCCCAGTGATGTCACCTTTCCCTTTAAAATTTACTGATCTCTCACTGAAGTTTTTCTCTGAAAATTGAATTCAGTGTGCTCGAGAATCAGAGGAACAAGTTAATAGAAAACTTATCCCTGATGTGAGCTGTTTCTTAGCTTTCATAGTATGTGGGTGAAAGAGACATACATTAGTGGGTGAAAGGGTCTGTGAGAGATCTAATCCATCAGCAAGCTCCAGGGATTGGCTGTGGGATCAACTATTCTAGAATAAATCTCCTTCCTAAAAAGGTCGGATTGAAACAAATTCCACAGGCTCCTTCCATGGCTTGTTTCAGCATTTTGCTACCCCTACCATTATCAAAGTTTATTTTTTGTCTCCTACAGTTTCCCTTCTTGCAATTTAAATCAAGTATTTCTCTTCATGGACATGAAAAAGGATTTCCTTCCTCCTTCTAGGAAGATTGCATGGATTTTAAGGGGGTGGTTAGGGTTTATTTTAGTGGTAGTGGTGGAGGGTTTTTTACATTTTTTGAAAACAGTTTTGAAGTTGTTTTTCTCTAGCCTTTCTCTTTAGGTCCATGATCCGACTTGGTTCAATCTGTCATGTTTCCTGTGAAAATTTCAGTTGCTTTCTTGTGGAAGCTCTCAGGTGTTCCAGATGGCTGTGCAGTGGGGGCTCCACAGCAGACACTGCTCCAGCTGTGATTTGCCAGCTCTAACTAGAGCAACAAGATTATTTCATGTGTCCTGCAGGCATCTCTCTTGTTTGTACACCCCTGTATGATGCTTGCCTTTTTTGCAACAGCATGGTGTTGTTGACTCATCTCTTCGTGATCTAGAATAACCTCTAACTATTCTTACTTGCTTGTTTGTCCCCTGCACTGTATTTATGTAATGAAAAACAATTCCTTCCCCTTGACATTATTGAATTTCACCCTCTTTTATAAGACCATTTCTCCAATGTATCCAGGTCATTGTGAAATGTGCTTCGCAGGAAGTTTTAGCTTTTGAAGTCTTCAGAAAGCTGAGCAGGTAATATCTGAGTTCCATCAGCCATTCAAGTAAAAATAAATTGATAAGTGCTTCATGCTGAACAGATTCCTCTGGAGCTCACTTAAAATGTTCTGTTCTAGAAGATCCCAAGAAGCAATTCTCTGAATATTATTTCCCTCTCAGTACTGCACTTTGGATTTATCTAGACCTTGTTTCTTTAGTCAGGTAATGGAAAATAGCAGAGAATTCTCTTTTTGAAAGTCAAATCTTGATTAGGTGTCCTACTTGTTGAAGGGTGTGCTGGCCTTGTCTAGAGTAGAGTCAATTTTCTTTACAGTGGCTGGTATGGGACTATGTTTCAGATTTGTGCTGAATAAAGGGTTGATAGTATGGAGATTTTTAAAAAATCGTTGAGTAGGGCTTTCACAAAGCCTTTCCTGCCTCTCATATTGCCACACTGGTAAGACGGGGGGCACACCTGAGATTGAGAGAAGACACAACCAGGACAGGTGACTCCAACTGACCAAAGGGACATTCCAGATTGTATGACATCAAGCTCAGTATATAAAGTGGGGTAAAGAAGGATGAAGGGGGGAACTTTTGGAGTGTTTTCCCAAGTCACTGTTACATGGCCTTGCTCCCCTGGAGGTGGCTGAACACCTGCCAATGGGAGTAGAGAATTCCTGTTGTTTGTGTGCAAGGTTTTTGTTTTCCCTATTAAACTGTTTTTATCTCAACCTGTGAGTTTTCCACCTTTACCTGTTCTGATTGTCCCTCTGATCCCATCGGTGAGGGAGTGAGCAAGTGGCAATGTGGGGCTTGGCTGCTAGCTGGAGTTACACCATGACAGAGGGTCATCTCACCTGACTTCATGTCTGGGAGGTAAAGCTCCCTGTCTAGGGCACCTGCCCATCTAGGGCATCTACCTTTTCCTTTATGGAGAAACACAGGTGGTCACAATTCATCGGGTCAGGTTTAGTCATTGTCCAGTGTCTTAGAAGACACTGTAAGTGTGTACTTTCACCTTCACTGTCTTCACTAAACTTTTATATCTATTGGTAGCTAAATTTAGATGGGATATATCTCACCTCCAGCCCTTTTCCTGGTAGAAAGACAAGAGATCACACACACTATTTGTTCTTAAGAGATAAATGCTGACTGTTTCTCATCTGCCAAGTATTTTCATTGTGATTATTTTTTCCAGTATAGAATGGAACTTGAAGTTAAATTATTTGGTCTGCAATTCTCCAATTCTAAGACCTTTCATTTTTAAACTCAGAAAGCATACATAGAATCCTGGAATCATCTGGGTTGGAAAAGACCTTTAAGATCATCAAGTCCAACCATTTCTTATTATAGGAGCATACTTGCCAGAAATGTACCAAATCAACTTGAAAAAAAGAAAGCTTTTCTAGGCACCTTTTGTCTTATTTTGTCTTTCCTGGACACTTTACACTATTCAACATTTGATTACAGTTCATGAAGACTGGCAAAAAATAATAAAATGACATGTTTTGGCATCCTGACTGACCTTTGTCAACATCTCTTCTCAAATAAGTAGGAGCTTAATGTAGTAAATTTATCAATTCATACTGTGGTTCACTCCCCTTGCTGCTCAATATTCTGTTTCTTCAGAAATAAAACAAACACTGTTCTGGCTTTTGAAATGTTCTTTGTATTTCTTTGCATTCCAAAGTAAAGCTGTAGGTTTATAGACAAAGATATAATGAGATATAACCTTTTTTGTAAATTTTTCAATGATGTAATAAAAGCCATTTCTATTAGTAGAGGAAACCTTTTGGCAATAG
Source organism: Sturnus vulgaris (assembly GCF_052056855.1). Taxonomy (NCBI): domain Eukaryota; kingdom Metazoa; phylum Chordata; class Aves; order Passeriformes; family Sturnidae; genus Sturnus; species Sturnus vulgaris. The sequence goes on along the minus strand of NC_142243.1, from coordinate 59,285,290 downwards.
CATCAAAGATTTTTCAGTTTTTTATTTAAAGAAGAGTTTTCAACTAGCAGTTAAGGAAACTATGTTCCTCTCCTTCTCCATGAAGCATGTAATCTTTCTATGCACGTGCTGAGTGCATACCTCACTTCTGATCCCAGCATAAATTTGTGGCTCGATCTCCTTTCTGAGTCTGGTAGTACAGAGAATCACTAAAACATGAGATCTGACTACCTGCAATAGAAGAAGACACAGAAGTCTTCATAACATTGCCAGCGTCCAGATTTTCACTTTTGAAATTATTCCTGCCAGAGCAAATAAATCATTGTTGATTTTCTTATGGCTACTTCTACTTGAATTTTTGATAAAAAATATAAACCAAACTGAGTCTATGCATGTCTATGCATGCTGTCAGTTCCATGTCACTGCAGGATAATGAAGCACACTGCAGAGGTACTTGAGCTGCTGCCGACTGGAGATGGTGCTACCCATTGTCCATGCACTGCTCTGACATCACTAAAAGTGTGCTAACATGACATTTCCTTGTGTCCCTATGCTTGTGCTGCCTCATGCTGTAGAAATGTGGGGATTTCTGCATCATAGCCTGTGTGGGCTGTACATTGCTGTTCAGGTAGCGGAGAGTGGAAGACCAGTGACATAATATGACTCAAAGCACCCTGATATACATATCAATGAAAAAAATGGGAAGACTTTCTTAAAGTTGGGTGTCTATCCAGCAATTCTGAATTTGAGTGAACTATTTAAAACTGGCTTATTGGTATATTATTGCAAACTGGAATAATTTTTTAGTCTGTAAGTTCAGAATATAACATTTCTATGATAAGGGCTAAAATTAGAACTGGTATGAAAATGAGGTACTTTCCTTTAAACTACCATAGACAATTCGATATAAGTATGGGTAGTAACTCTGCAAAATAATTTCCCTCCTATTTGGTTTTTTTTTTTTTTTTTCAGGACCGGGTGTCAGATACAGTGAATTTGCTGTGTCACATCCAAAACCACCGCCACTTGTTGGACAACACACAGTGGAGATACTGAAGAGCATGCTGGGGTATGAGGATGATGCTATAGAAGAACTGCTTCACACTGGTGCTGTGGCTCAGCATGAGGTCAGATAAGGAACATTAGCTACATTCCTTCACACTGAGTTCACATTACTTTGTCCTCTCTTTGCTCCCTTCAGTTTCCCTAATGGGACTCAAAGAGAAGACATTATTTAATTCCTTATTTTCTTCCACGTGTGTTTGTATGATTTTAACACTGATGTATCAAATAAACAATCCCATGCTGTCTGAGTGAAAGATTTTCTTGGGGGGGTTGGGAATAAATGCAATTATACAGTCCTGTGTGACTACTCATTCTCCATACTTCACATGGAAAATGGAGTCCTTATCATAATTACAGTAATTGCCTAAACATTTGTCCCTAGAAAGACATGATGTTAGTGAAAAGAAGCAGAACCTTCAAAATCTGTAGTCTCTCCACTCACAGAAAGCTGCTTTGTATTTTAATAGAAAGTAATTTATTTACAAATTGGTAGTCAATCTGATTGATTTTTAACAGAATTATCGATCCTGAAAACTTTGTTCTATTTTAGATCAAGAGTAGAGTACCCATCATAAAATTTACCTTTATTTCCTGGAATTCCAAATTACTAATATGTCTTTCTATTACATTGCAAAGTCATGACAATCTCAACATGCTAGCAGAAAGAAGCTGAAATTGGCACAGTTCTTCATTTATCAAAAATACCTGTTCCAAGGCCAGTTGAGAGATAAACTGTGGCTGAATAGTCTTCTGTAATTTTATTCAGAAAGGCCCAGGGTACTCTTCATTAAACCGTGGTTCACAGAAAATCACATGCTGAATGTGGAATATCAAAACTTGCCAGATGGCTCAGTCTGGTTCTGTGGGTTGGTTCTGATCCCTATCTCTGACTCTAGTTACCATCCAAACCACCTTCATTATAGAGAAAGCACAGGTTGAAATCTGTACTGAACTTTTAACTCAGTCCAACCCCCATAATTAAAACATGATGAGAGTTGACAGATCTTCCTCAAATTTCGTAATACCGTATGCTTCAGTTAGGGTCGTGCTTGAGAGTAAGGCACCGTGCAGTGGAAGAAGGTGGAAGAATTTGATCCATGAGAAATAGTAAGGAAAAGATTAAAGGAGAGCCATTTCTTCTCTATAAACCAATCTGGCAGTTCTTCCCTCACAGAAGACGTCCCAGGCTCCTCTGTGACAGTACATAATTTACAGCTAAAGTAAACTCAGTGTATGGGAAGGGTTTAACCTTTGTTGTGTGCACACTGGGAGCGAGGCAAAGCCGTTCTCTTCCTAGGACTGAATAAAACTAAAATCGACACTCAACACATAATATCCATGTTTCTCTCAAAGTATCAGAGACAGGTCTGGCATTATAACTAGCTTGTCATTTTGTTTCCACTCTAACAAACAAGATCCTCTGTATTACATTTGAACTTCACAACTGTGCGTTACTTTCTGGGGGAAGAAAAGAGGTTATTACATAATCAAATTGCAGTGGAACCCCACTGTGGTTGCTCATTTTTGAAGCCCAGTGTTTTGGTTCATTTGTTTGCTTGTTTTCTCTGGGTTTTGTGTTCTTCTATTTTTTTTTTCTGCACTGCATTCCTGGCACCAAACACCATACTCTATCCATGTGCTAAAGACATCATGAGATCCTGGAAGAGTGACTTCTAAAATAAATATAGAAATAAGTCTGAACTGAGAATTGGGACACTGTACGGGAAGAACTGAAACTAAATTGGAAGAGTTTTTGATATAGTCCACCTTCCTTTTAATCTAAGGGGAACATCCCCTTTTTAATGAGAAAAGCAGAAATTGGAATTCTGCTTCATATAAAATGGATAATCTGATATTGAGCTAAACTTTGTTTACTAACATAAAACACCATCAGATAACATTTTCTGGGTTTAATTTTCCAAAGGGGTTTTTTTTTCACATTTCTAAGAATCCCATACACAAGGTATAGTAAAATGCTGCTCAGTTTTGTTAAAGAATTTCTAAAAAAAATCAGAATTTTTTTCCCTGTGCTTTTCCAAGCAATGGAAATAGCTAATCACCACATCCTTTGCTACAGTAAATTGGCAGAGCTGCTTTACTTTAACATAGAAATTCTGGTTTAAATAAGATGAATATTCAGCTTTAAACTCCATAAAGTATTTTGTGCAGAGTTCACACACAAACAGTGTTTCCCTTTCTTTTTCTTTTTTTTTTTTTATTAGTGCTTTTCCTTTCCAGTTTGCTGTCTTGACAGTCAAATGCCTAAAGGGATAATCAGAGACATTATTTGTCTCACCTCTAGTAGTTACTGGAACATGAGAAATCCAGATACCATTTCTCAGTGTTTAAGTCAAACGCTCATACACAGACTGATGCTTACTCTTTAAGTCAGAAAAAAATGGAAGCTTTTAAATAGATGGGTGTCTGGAAGCTATAAAGTCCTTTATCTTCCAATATCTGATCATGAAGTCTTACCCTTTCATAAGGATCTTTTGGTTTTGGATGATTTGGAAGACATTTAAATAATTACCATGATAATATTTAAGTTGTTATAGTACCCTCCTCCTTTAAAAATGAACAAATAAATGCAGAAAAAATATTCAAACAAAATTTACTTCACTCTTCCCAAGAATCTTCAAGAATATGTGTCTCTAGAGCTCAGTTGCATTTTGTCAATATTGTAATTTCAAAATGGTTTTCTCTGGCACCTTAAAACTTGGAGTCAGCCATCACATTGGATTCTGGAACTCTTAAACTGAGATCCCTCCACTTTCGAGGAAGAAATGTAGTTTTGATGACTATACACAGCTGCCTCTGGCAATGAATCTGTTTTTCTCTGCTTAAATTGGAAAAAAATCTTATGGTGCTGCCATGATGTGAGAGTGCACGTGGTATTTTCTGTACTCTGACTTGATTTATACATCACTGTATTAAAAAAAAAAAAGAAAAAAAAAAAGAAAGAAAAAGAAAAAAAAAGAAAAAAAAGAAGAAAAAGCCCCCAAAAGCAAAAGAGTGATACAGGACACACCTGTTGTTTAGCTCCAAACTGAACCCACTTATAGGGGTTTGCCAGAAAGCTTTGGCTACCATTGGAAAAGGAACTTTTCATTTTGACATCTGTTCTTGATGTCATTGTCCATGGCCACTTTGGCTCCATTTTCTGCATTGGGGGGTCCCATTGTTCTTGTATTATCTTCACTATTAAAAATGTTTCCCCAGCCCTTCTCATATAACTGTTTTCCTTTCTTTTCCATGCAAGCTAGTAAAGCTCTACACCAAGTAAAATTCACCCAGAAAGCTGTAAAACTGGTCAGGCAGAGTCAGGAGGATTTTGGATAGTCTGAGGATCTCACTGAGGGATACTTTAATGCAACAAAAGAAAATTTCAATCAAATAAAAGTCAAATCGACAGTAATAGATTTTTCTTGTTGATGGATCTTGTTCCTGGTAACTCTTCCCCAGAACCTTCCCATTCACTTGGGAAGTCCTTGCATGCTTGTCTGCAGTGGGTGTCCTGGAACTGACATAGAAAAGTGGGTATTTTTTGATTAGCATCCAGAAGGAAGAATCTGCAAACTATCAGAAGCTCACTAGCCTCGGCAGTGATCCAGCTGATGTGCAAAGGCCAGTGAAGCCATATTGATGTGAAGAATGGTCTGTTAAAGAGGATCACTTAATCGTGATGAAGGGAAATGCTCTTTTTCTTCTCAGGTCTATAAAATCAAAATAAAAATGTAAATTTATCATTTTTATGTCTTTTAATATAAAAAAAAAGAGAGAAAGGGAAAATATCCCTATCCTTGACTTGCATACAAAATATGAAAATCCTTTTCTTTTAAGTTCATTGAAATAGAATGATGCCTGTTGATATTAATCAGAGTTTTGTTCTTGCTTCTTCAGAGATTAAAGCTTGTCCCAAACATGTCTAGTGACAACATATTGAGGCTAAAATAGCAGAAATATTTCTTCCAGGTAGTGTGCATATGTACTCAAAGACGGGAGAGAGCATTTTTGTTAAATTGCCATGTAGTTCTGCCACTCACAGAGCACTGTAAATCCTCAGCTCTGATGAACCTGGAGATAAAAGGCAGCTAGGCATCTCTGTGATTAAAATGGTCTTGATTTCTTTTACTGTCTAGATGACAAGACACAGTTAATCTTTTGACCTTTCTAACATTATAGCACTGTACTAAAAGGTATTTATTTCCCCAAAACGTATTAAAATGTATTTAATTTCCAAAAGACAGAGGAAAGGTAAAGTACTTTCAGAGTTCAGGAATGCTGGCACAGCTGCTCACATTTCATGTCAGTGACATTAAACAGTGCTAGATACAGTACTTTTCTTAACTGCTTGTACATTGAGTTTAATGTGGCCTGATGAAATGCTAAAGATTATTAGCTGGTGAAAAAAATCAACCAACCTTAGAGCAGTTCCTGTAGTATCAAGTAACCTCCCTACACAGAGACCTCTGTGATACTGGCCAATGTGATAAAAATACAGTGATAAACAGTGATACAGTCACCATTTTAAAGGTGACAACAAATCAATTCAATTTCTGTATGTTTCTGTTGTGACTGAAATTTGGAACAGACATGTGAAAAATGCCTGGGATCACATAAGCCAAGGACTCATGAAACTTTTGAAAGATCTGCTTTTTGGCTCAGACTGTGCTGAGCAATGAAGGGGGACCCAGGCAAGGGTTAAGGTGGAGACAAACTGTTGGTTTTCAGGTTTTTTCCTGTTCCCTATAGCTACAGCTAAAAATTAATTAATAAGTACCAATTAGTCCTCAGTTTTCAAGAAATTCTTAAAAATCATAGTGTGAAGAGTTTCCTTAATAAACCTCAATATGGTTTAATTTATAGTGAGCAGTGTCACACACTGCTTATTTACAAGGTATTCAGGGAAGCAGACTGGAGGGAGCTCACTTCACTGCAATTACTTCTATGCATCAGCTATTTCAGTATTTGTCTAACAACTGCTGCAAACTAGCTTTTAAGTAAAAAAAATTGAAGATGTGTTACCTGGTAGAGGAATGCATATGTAGGTCCCATTTCTTGGAGATCTGTATTAGAAGGAGGTAAAGTTTCATATTGAAAAGTTGTGTATAAGAATGCAGAACAGTGTGTACATTTCCCACTGAGACTCTCTTCTCCTGGTGGATTGAGCCTTGACTAAAGCAAACGTGTGAGAAAAGTGACAGTTCTCTGATAAATTCATTTTGGTCTTTTCATCAAAACCTTTTCTCTCCCAAAGACAACAGTAAGGACTTTTAGCAGAAAGATGGAAGTACTGATTCAAGAAAGCCACTGCAGAGTTTTCTGAAAGTCAGAGTTCAAGTGTCTCATGCCCCTATGATCTTTAGGCCAGGTGGCCTTGGGACACCTCTTATATATGACTTGGTTCATCCTGTGAGTATACTGTGCCTGCTTATAGAGTTTAGTCAAGGAAAAATGGGATAATGAAGCAGTCACTCTGCACACCTCTCCAGGTGTTATTAGGGTACCATTCTTCTGAATTCTTCAGGAACAAACGACATTGTCCAACTGGTTGTACTCGGAGGCAGTTCTGCCCACTCATTGTATTTTGCCCACTCTGCTAAATGCTCCATGCCTGTTTGATGGGGAACAAGTTGAGATAGAGAAAGAACCTTAAGAATAATCAGGATCAAAGAGAGAAAATACTGCTTGAGACTTAGTTGCACCCATGTTGACAGAAAACTCCAGATTCTGTATTATGGACTCAATGGCTGATGGCCTTGAGTTCAGCCCATCTTCCTATTCGTCTGTAGAACAGTTCTGATTGTAACAGATCATGTAAAAGTTTACATGATCAAACTAAATGACCACAGATCCTGGTTGCAAAACAATATGAACTACCTGAAGTTCATCTGAAGACCTGGTGAGGCCTGTTACTTCTAGTCAATAATGTTAAATTGGTAAAAATATTAATTTGCAAACAAATATGCAATTGTTAATACTATTGAAGAGTCTGTACTGCTTCCTGAGTCATTTTGTGTGGTTTTATCGACTTGCTTTCTTCAAATTGCCTCCTAATGCACTGGTTGTCCTCTCTCCTTTGCATTAACAGCTGCATTTGTGAAGTTTTTGAGCATAGATTTCCAAAATATTGTACCTCTGACCATTGAGTTCATTCTCCAAAAGCGTGAAAACTGTTCAAATACATTACAGATCTATTTTGTGCCATAAATATTGGGCAATTAAAAACCTAATCCACTGTCTTTTAAAGGCAATGAAGGGGCATTCCTGTTGATTTCAGTAGGGTCAGAGCCTGAACCTCAGTACCATGAATTTGTGCATTTCAGGTACACAAAGCCTCATTGCTTTAAGTTCCTATGGTAAAAGTTCTCAGCCTTTTCTGTGCTGTCATCCAGAAGCCTTAAATCATTAGAGTCTTTATTCCTTTAGTAAGTTCATTGCACTTTCACTTTAAATTATGATCTAAAAATTGACGTGTTTCTTGCATCAAATGCCACACAAGGCTTTATATGGTATTCATACTTGCCTTAATGACCCTGCTATTAGCAATGCTAGTGAGATCAGTAGAATACTCATTTAATGAACTGTGTTTGGAGAAGAGAGGAATTCTGACCTTTTTTGTGTAGCTTTGTTTTGAGAACTGTTGACTATTTCCAGCCTTGAACACTCAAAAAACTCCAGAATCAGACCCTGAAGTAATCAAGAACAGTTTAAAAATTTGGAAGAGAATATTATAATAGAATAATATACCTAGATGCGATTTCAAAAGAAGCTATAGCAAGATTTTTGGTAAAGAGCTGGCAACATCTCTTGTACATATTTGTCCATGGAACAAAATGCAGGCCATTGCTGGCTTCCTTGCAGGCCTGGAATTCATCCAGCTTGGTTCTTTTAGCTTTAGGGAGCTGATATTTTTAGAAGTTATTTCTAGGAAAACATTGGAAGTGAATGATAATGATGATTTTGAAATATCTGGTTGTTGATATCAGCAGCTGGATGCTGGGATCAAGCTGATGCTATTAGCTAAATTGAAAAAGGTTCTCTTCCATGTTATGCAGCAGGTATTTGAATAGGTTGGATATCAACATTTACTGTGCTACAAAAATAAGCACTGTGTGACTGAAAACATTTTTAACTGCATTCCATACCTCTTTCTACAAGTAAAATCAAATACAGTTCTTCAAATTCTTCACAGAAAAAGGAGAGAAAATCAAAATTCTTAAAGGGAGATGAAGATTAGTAGTAGCAGATACAGGAGTACTTCTTGGAAGGATGGAACTTATCATAGCTCTTTTCACCCCCATAGCTTTTAAGAATTTAGTCTCACATGAAGAGGACTGGTCCAGTGGTTGTTCTGAGGGCTATCAGAAAATCTGCATGCCACAGGTTTCCTGTTTGATGTTGGGCAAGTCCCATTCCCTTCCTTTAGATTATCTGTATGTGGTTTGGTACTTTCCATTCAGAAGGACAAAGTAAAGATTGCAAGCTGACCTGATAGCAGAGGCCATCTCTGTTTAGACAGATGGAATCCATTGTCTGTCTGTCAGAGGCATTGTGTTGATTTAAAAGTGCATGTGTTGCAGCATAGCAGAAAAGTTAAATTCTTTTGCAAAGTGAGGACATTCTATTTTTCCTGTAAAACCAATATGAACAACCACAGTTTCCCAATCTCCCATTACTGAAACGGAGAGAAGCTTCCCCAAAGGGCTTGTGAAAGACCTCCACAGATCATTTGGGTATAAACAGATAGTATCTTTGTACCTAGTGGTTACTTACGTATAAAAACGAGATCACAAGCTTTTAGACTTTGGCCTTTCTGGCAGCAACTGCAAAAAGTTCAGGAAGTTAATCTCATTTTCTGACTGGGATAGGGAATTTTAGGTTAAGGAGATTAGCTGCAATGTATATTCCCAGGAAGAACTACTGACAGCTCTAGTAGAAGCTGAAAGGAGAAGGGTTTACATCTAAGGCAGAGAAAAAAATAGAAGAAAGGCAAGGCAAAAAAAAAAAAGAAGAGGTAAAAGAGAAAATAAAAAAAGGAAATGAAAAAGAAGAAACAAGAAAAAAGGAAAGCAGAAAAGAGACAAGAAAGGGAAAAGAGATGATAAAATATATGAGAAATCATAGGAATAGAAATAAAAGTGGGAGAGTGATAGAATGCAAAGGAAGGGAATGGCCTTGGTATACTGAGAAAAATCTGTCATATACATTTTGCTGTAGTTGATCCTTGTGGTAGCTCAAATAGTAAAACACAGCTTTAAAGGTATGGTGAATGATCTCAGCCATGAAAAGGCAGAGAGCACTAGCAGTGACCTAGGCTAGCCTTTTGGGGAAATTTTAGTAGGGTTGCAGGAAGGCCTCAGGCACTGCATTGTTTGGTCACTGGAGTGTGCCTGGTGGTTACCAAGCAGAGGGGTGAAATTACATGGGGAGGGAGAGACACATGGACAGACCATCAAGCATAGATACCTCTACAGCCAGGGCAGGGAGGAACCCAGGGACCTCTAACTGTAAATGAAGCTGTTTGAATCTTGGAAAATGTGTTCAAATTACCTAGGCAATTATTCCAGATCAGTTGCCTGATCTGGGGATATGTGCTGACTGCTTTCCCAGTTAAAGAATTTCTCTAGAAGGGTGGACAAGAGACTTTGCCCTTTAAAAAGCAGAAGGTAACACTGTGTTGTTTTCCATATTCCTCACTGCAAAATTTCAAATGAAGGGCCTGATCCCATGCCAAGTGGAGCACATGGAATTACTTCTTTGCCTTTGATACATTCTGGCTCAGCATTTAATTAATAGTCCTGATTTTATAAAGTTTTTGGTTTTGAACTTTTCACTCCATCTTTCCCAGATAGAAAGATGGAACCCACACTTACCTCATTAATTTCAGATGGTTTGTTTCTGCTTTCAAGGTGTGCATGTGGAGCCCTCTGAACTTCCTGGACACAAATGAACATTAAATCTGCCTACACTTAAAAGTAGGTCTCAATAATGCCAAACTTTTTGAAAGTGAGTTTCAATCTGATTTTATTTGTAATGTTCATATGCATTCCAGGAAACACTGACATATTTGAACTCCAGAAGAACAGATAGCAGTGAGAAGTAGATTGAAACCTTGCTTGTTCAAATACAGAAGAAATTTAAAACTGCTGAAGATGTGCTAAACCTGTCATTTGAGCCTTGCTGATTGGTTACTGAAATCAGCTATTCACAGCAAATCAAAACAAAAATTCCATTTGATGTCAGCAAATATCCAGTTTTGCAATCTGCACTCAAAATGAAAAATGGAGAGTAATTAAATGACCTACACAATCACATCAAACCATACAGTTAAAATGTTCAGCTTCCACGCAAGTCAGGGTGGAAATGCAACAGCTTCCAAAGAAAGAAAACTCAAGAACTGAAGCTGTTGTTCAAATTTAATGTCAGTAACTTATCTTTAAGTCTGCCATGCTCAAATCCTAATTCCCATTTGAAGTCCTGAAGAGACCAGAAGTATATGAAAACGTATTGGGCTCAAAAAATACTTATTTTAGACATCACCATCTGAAAAATGTCCTTTCTTTTACATCTCCAGACTACTTTGCTGACAGTGCAAAGGGGATTTGCTCAGGAAGAGCAGCTGTCTGTGGGTGCACCAGCACCGGACTTGCAGTTTGACTTTTTTGAGGGCAACCCAAAAGAGATCAGTAAGGCAGAGGTGAGGGGTATCTGTGGTGTCCTCCCTTCTCCTGCAAGGAAGGCGGTGGTGGGCACTGCAGGGAGGAGGAGCACACGGCAGGGTGTGTCAGGAGCCAGCTGGGGTCACAGGTCTTACCCCTGGGGAGAAATAAGTCTGCAGGGAGGATTCAGGGCAGCCCTGCAGTGGAGGAACAACGATTTGGAGGACCCAATGTAGGGAGGCTTTGTAGGGTATTTGGAAATTGAACTCTGGGGTTGTCCCTCTCTTGGAAAGGAGATTACTCCAATGCAGCCAAGATGCTTTTTAAAGCCAGGCATGGATGAAGGAAAGTTTCTAGGCTGTGGAGCAGGGTAGCTCCTGGCTGTATGATTTGGGTCACTCTGTCATGCCAAATCTGTGAGTGCCTGACTGTGGGAAAGAAAGCCAGCAAAATTGCCAGAAAATTAACAGCACTGCAGGTCTGTAAGTGTAAAAAGACCAGGATGCAATGACAAATCTCACCTAATACTTAGGCTCAGAAATTTATGTCAGGTAATCTGAGGGCATGAAAGGGCATCCCCTGAGCTCTTTGAGCTCTTTGCTGACTGGCTTCACCCAGGATTTCTCTTTATCATACTTCCTCCTCTTGTTTTCTGGTTTATCCAGTTGATTTGCAATGTCTCTGGGCAAGGACTGCCCTTGAACAGGCATTCCTGTGTTTGATCAGAATAATGAGGTGATTTTACTTGAATGTTGCAGTGATATGAATAACTAGTTTTTTCTCATAGCTATAAATTTTTAGGAAAGTAGCTGCCTTTCTTGTTGTGCTTTTGGAATTTGTCACCAAGAAAGTATCTGATTTCTTCTATCGCTGTGGGTTTGGCTATGCTCAAAAGGCCTGTCTTTTCCTTTTTTTCCTTTTTTTTTTAACTTTTGTTCCTATTTCAGATCATCAGCTCTTAAAACTGCCTTACACTTATCCGTTAGACTTCAGACTTTCCCCCCACCCTACGAATGTTTTCAGTTGTCAAAAGAAGAAATGTGATAATTTGGAAGGTTCACAGAAAGCATGTTTTGTGATTATTGTTCTTGTGATCTGTCCAATGTAAACTGCTTTAGAAAAGCTCTGTTCCAGCCACTCTAATTCACTTTTGCAGAATACTGGATTTGAAGTTGGCTAAAGAGAAGGGCTTTTCTTTTAATGGATACTCTGAGAGGAATGCAGCTTAACTGTTTGGTTTCTGTCCTGACTTTTAGCTCTGCCTCATGGTGCTCGGAGGGAGTCCTGTGTGGTTAACTTAAAACTAACCTTCCTTTGACACTTTTTTATTGCCAAAAAGGAGCAAATGTGCCTCTTCCAGTACTTCGAGTGTCGTGGTAGAGCAATTTGAGGATGCCTTATCTAAGTCTAGTTCCTCATCCCTAGTGAGATCTAAAATAGGGACAAAGAATTTTGTGTCCTTCAGCTGCTGCAATCGGGGAATAACTGCCTATGCAGGCTTGAGAGGAAGATTCCTATAGATTTGCACAGTTGTTGTGCAACTGGAAGCACTGGTGGTACCTGGGAGCATAGTGCCAAGAGGAGAGCCGAACCATGCAGCTCCTACTTCTGTGGGATGACACCAGTACACACCAGCTGGGAACACAGCCCGGTTTCATGTTCCAGCTCACTCTGGTGTGCTTACACTCTGTGTTTATGAGGTTGCTGATGCTTGCAAAGGCAAGGCTAGGTTCCCACAGCTGACTTTTTCTCACTGATCCTGGAGAATTGCTGAACAATCTCTGGGGTGTATGCCAACTTGATAGGAAAGAATTGCCCTGACTCTCTCTCTTTTTGTTTGTTCTGTTGCTGTGGCCCCCTGGCAGCAATCATTCCAGGAATTAACTTTTCTAAAATAACAGGACATTTGTTTTCTCTAATCCTCTAACTTCTTTAACTCTTGCCAAATCAGAGTAGAGGTGGTGGGGAACTTAACTAAGTCTAGTTCTTCAAACTGATCACTCCAGTAGCTGGACTTGTGCTTTGCATTTTCTTCCCCTGGAAATGGCAGAGGTCATGATCACTTGGCCCTTCCACTGTGTGGGAGGCCAGAGAGGTTCAATATGTGGTCCTGACAGGAGTGTGCAGCAGGGCACTTCTGTGCAGACTATTAATGACTAGAGGGCTATAAGTCATAGTTTGCTACCTGTCATGGCAGCACTCACCACTAGACAGTAATGTTCTGTCTTTCAATAGTGCTTCTTAGGTGTTGAAGGATATAAACTTAACCTCCCAGTGAAACACAGGCAAAGCCATGTTCCTTAAGAGCATTTTTAGTCCCAAATGCATTGGAGCTGTAGCGTGTGGTCTCAGCAGCCATTCTTTCCACTCTGGTGTAATTGCTAGACAAGCATCCATCCACATCAGAGGGACAGAGCTGGTGCAACAATGACGCTAGGGTGAAGTCGTGCTCTTTCTCCTGCTATAGGACATACACTTCTGATTTGAAAACAGATTCCTGGAAGATATCTAAACAGAAGCTGCTGCAACCTGTACTGAACTTAAATCATGACACTTCACTCTTCTGAGTTTAATGTAGATGGCAAAAGTTTTCCTCAAAACTGGTTTTGTTTGGTTGCGTGGCAGCTAACAGCAGTATAACAAAGCAATCAAACTTTGAAAACCTTTCTGATTCAGTTCAGTGTCTTGTTACTCTCTCTGATGCATCTGTTAACCTTCAGAAAGCTACGTGGGTGTTTAGAAGAAGAATAAGGTGCTCTACATTAAACACATTTTTTATCTGCCTCAGATAAAGAATGGATTCTGGCAAGAGTTACAGAGGCAGGAAAAAAATTATAAGCTAAAATAGAGGGTTGGTGTTTCCTGACCTTTCTTCATAAAAAGCAGAAGAAAAAGTTGGGGTTTGTGTATTTTTAAAGGGGCTTTTTCAGCTTGTTGTTTTTTTTCTTTTTGTTGTTTTCTTGTTTTGTTTGGTTTTTCTTTTCTTCATTTTTAAAACTACTCAATACATGTGGTGCAGTTATCTTTTCAAAAAAAGAGATTTTTGAAGAAACTAAATTTGCATTTGGGGATTCTGGTGACATGAAAATTTCCTTAAACTTGATTTCCTGTGGAAAAATCAGGAATTATCTTTCAAATCAATTTCTAAATATGATATTTCTCTTTATTCTAAAGGTTTTACTTAGAAATTGGATGTAGGTTGGTATTATGTGACTTGATTAATTTTTTCTTCTTTTTTTTTTTCTTGTCACATACTGTTAAAACGTTTTGGTGCATGCAATTAATTTAGTTCTTCGAGATGAATAGTGGACTCTCACTGACTTGAAAATTCTGGAGCTCAGGTTGACATTTAAGCACTCTTCATTGGTTGAATAATACTATATGAGAAATTAACCCTCAATTTTTACTTACACATGTGTATTCCATATGTCCATTAATTTTAACTCATTCTTTTTCATGGTATGTGATACATCAGGTATTCCTTTCATGTAGTGCAGGCTTTAGTATTTCCATCAGCAAAAAGCTCTGGTCAAAGTTCTGCTCCTTTTTTTGCAGATAACTGAGCCTCACAGGCCTGTTTGGGACTCAAACATATTTCATGCTAATCTGTATTTAACTAATGTGTCTCTTTGTTTCACTGAAGCATTCAGTATCAGCTCAGTTTGTGATGGCTTCTGCCATTAGTGTCCTTGGTGGGATATTGTTGAGACCAAAGGTCATTTTTGTGGAGCAAGTGACCTGTGTGCTATGATGCTCTGGGCTACAGAATGTAAGAGGAAGGTATGGGGTGTATCTAGACAGTAGGTATCTGACGTAAAAAGGCTAGATAAATCAACAGTTTTTGTTTGAATGCTGTGATGAGGCATTTTTGCCTATAAAAAGCCATTAGGTGAAAACTTGGAGTGCTCAAAGGGTAAGTGATGTTCTTGCCGTGAATGTATAAAATCTTTCTGAATGACGGAATCAACACATGAATGCTATTTCTCTTCTAATTTAATTAAGTAGCACTTAAACATCATTGGTACTTGACATTTAGGTCCCAATTTGTAGCAGCATCTGATGTTAGGTTTGGGAATCTCAGAAATTATGAGCATTTTATGGCCTGATTTTTATATATATCTTAAAAAATATATATATTTTTTATATGTAAAAATGTACATGTGCATATATATAGAGTACATATATATGTATATTCTTAGATATTTGTTTCCATTTCTGTAAATATCAGCCTTACCCTAACTGGCCATCCAGAGTTATGAGCCAGTTTTAGGAAAACAGTGGATCTGGGTCTTTGTCCCCGTCACTCCCAGTCCGTGAGCACCGGAGAGCCCCCCTGTAAGCAGGCCCCGCAGTTTCTTGTTCTGTCTCCATTTATGCCAGGTATGTAAGCACAAGCCTCATGTTAAGCATGTTTAAGAGATCTTGTTGATTACAACGGGAGTGCTCCCACAGCTTATAGCTGTGCAAATGTTTACATACCTGGCCTGCTCTGGTCCTATATAAAGATCTGTCTCCTTTTCCCTGCAAAGCCTTTTCTGTCTGCTGCTTTGAAATTTCCCATGCTTCGCTCTTTCCCCTAGCTGGAGGGAGGCTGCCCAGATCCTTACTAGGAGAAGTCCTTGTGTCGTAGGTTTGAAGGCTGCAGCTTGCTGGGAATTTAAAGGCGGGTTGGAACAACAATCCATGCTTCAGTAAACAAGTACATGCTGGCAACAAGCTTCATGTTACTGGAGAGGCTTTTGCTGGTGTAAGTTTGTCAGGATTCCCCAGGCTTCTGTTTTGGATTTGTCCCTTATTTCCCTGCTGTCCCAGAGAACACCCTCACACATGGATTCATTCCAGATCCTGAATATTCTGTGATTATTTAATCACAGTTACTACATACTTAAGAAAAGAAGAAATAGACTTTGTGTGCATCACTGCGGTTCACAGAGAAGGTGGAATGTTGGGGCCATATGTATAAACACCTCTAATTGCAACAGATATTCATATCTGTGAATACGAATATGTATGTATAGTATACCTATAAAATGAATGTACGCATACAAAGATATCATCCTTTCAAAATAGGTTTTCTTTTCAGAAGCTGTAATAACAGGAAGACCAAGGAAAGGAATAACTTGCTGTTTATTCCAGGGTGTGAATGTTTTTACATTGGTGAAAAACAAGCCTGGCCTTCAGTCAGTCATTCCTTCACTTGTTCTGTTTGCTTGAAGATTACATTGTTGCTCTATAGAAGGAAAAATAACCTCTGAAAAGAGTATTTTCTGGGCTCAAAAGATTTATGCTCTGCTTTGTTGATGTTTTGCACTAGCACTTATGTCAGTCCTGCTCTTAAACTGAGTGTGGTAATGATCCTTTGATACATTTTGAAGTGACTTTTGCTAGCTCAGACTTTTAAAAAAAAAAGTACATATGTAGTAGTTATACTGGCTTTAGAATAGTACCTTGCTGTTCATGTGCTGTAACAGAATATGCAGTCAATGTTTACTTTCTATCAAGCAAATTCAGTGTGCAATAGACTTTTATGAACCCAGGCCTAATTTTAATGGCTGTGATACTGCCTGTGATGAAGGCCCTGATTCTGCTAAGCAGCTGGACAGGTGCTCACTTTGGCTCTTTAGTACTTGTCAGAGCACTGAAATTCCAAGAGCTTGCCCTCAGTAATTTTATGTCCCAGAATTAATGGCATATGGAAGTGGCAGGCATATCCTTATTTCCAGAGTTCCCCTTGAAATACATGTTGGAAATATATCTGTTCTGAAAATATTGGTGATGGTGGCTGTGAGCAGAGGTGTGATAGAAAGAAGATCCTGAGGAAGATACCAGGTGAGACCATACATCCACAATGGGTTATCAGGCCTTCCAGAGTATCATGATCACTGTTAAAGATGTTTAGAGCTTTATCTTGTGCTTAATTAATGTTCATGTGCTGTTTGTTGTATTCTCCAAACCCGCAGTGCACTCTTGAGAGTAGTGGATTCAGTAGCACAAGTTTTTCTTATAGGATTTGTGTCACTGCAGCTATGTCAACTGCCCCAGTCGACAGCTTTCCCTTCTACTGTACACAGTAACCAGTCTGTGCTGGGAATTGAACTATGTCTCAATTTATTTGGGTTCGTGGCTAAAGGAATATCCATATACATTCCTTTAGAACAATTCTTATGCCTGCAGTAGAAAACTGGCAAAACCCTGGGTTTTGTGGTGGGAGACTGCTATGAAGGAGCTGTCTTTTGAAGTGTTACAAATGCTTCCATCATAAAAGTGCAACTCAGCTTCACTGGAACCTAAAGCTTTGGAATAAGCCTGGGGCTGCATGTGGATAAGGCTGTCAGACAAATGCAAGTGAACATTACATCAGTGGACATGACTGCTTCAGTGTCTTTCAAGGGGTGACACCAATCTGTTGGTAGACAGCAACAGCAGATCTGACAGGTCAGAACCAAAAAAAGAAAAAATATAATGCAGCTGTACTACAGGTTTCCTATATGACCTTGAGCAAGCTTAAGTCACTCCCTGATTTGGGTCTGTATTGCTAGAAGCAAGAAAAATATCTCCTGTATCTCCTGTGTTTATATGGTGAGTGATTCGGGATGGAACGCTCTTACTATACCACTGTGCAGCACATAACACAGGGGAGTTTTAAGCAACTAATATAAATAAGAGAAGTTCTTCTTCCAGCTCAAGGGATAACAAAACCTTTAGAAATCTAGCTTGTTTAAATGAAGATAAACAGATTTGATTTGGTATGATAACTATTGGTGTGGCAACTATCTGTCACTACTGCTGCAAAGCAGAGTCTTTTATCTGTGTGGAAAAACATAAAAATAAAGGCTTATTAAGAATATTATTCAAGCCTGAGACTACTTTTCTGGTATATTTCTTTTAAACCAGCAGCCATACCCATTGACATGCTAGTCAACCTTCTTGCCCCTTGCAAGACAAAGAACACTAGGAAGTTGAGCCCACTTACAGTAAATTGGACATCCCAAGACACCCTGGTGCCTCCCTTCCCTTCCTGCTTTTGGCTTATTCTATTGAGAAAAGGAACACCAATATTGTTTTATGAACTGTTATCAGACATGTACACTTACTTTAAAGGCATGGTCAATTTTTACCGAGCCTGTATTTATCATCTGAGTACATTTAGGTTCTTTATCATAATGACTTTTAAAACAAAAATACATCTTCATAACAAAACACAGCTTAGAAGCTTTCAATACAAAAACTGATTATGGTATAATGGTTTGGGTTGGAAGGGACCTTTAAAGGTCATCTAGTCCAATCCTCTCACAATGAGCAGAAACATCCTTAGCTTGATGAGGTTGCTCTGTCCAACCTGACCTTTGGTGTTTCCAGGGATGGCATATCTACCACCTCTCTAGGCAACCTGTACCAGTCTTTCATCATTCTCATTATAAAAAATTTAATCAATATATCTAGTCTGAATCTACCCTAGTTAATCTAAAAGAATTATCCTGTGTCCCTCTAAAATGGTAGTCCCTTGTCCCTTTGAAACATGCCCAAATAAAACGACACTCTCCAGCTTTCTTAAAAGCCTCTAAGAATTGAAAAGCTGCAATAAATCTCTGTGGTGCCTTCTCTTGCTCTAGGCTGAACAACCACAACTTTCTCAGCCTTTCCTTGCAGGAGAGATGCTCCAGCCCTCTGATCATCCTCACTGGGATGAGGGGAATGAGGTCCACTGTCTTTCCTGTACTGAGGACCTCAGAGCTGGGTGTAGCACTCCAGGTGGGATCTCATCAGAGCAGAGTAGAAGAGCAGAATCACCTCCCTCACCCTGTTGGCCAAGCTGCTTTTGCTGTAGCCCAGGACATGGCTGGATTTCTGGCTGCAAGCCCACATTGCCAGATCATGCACAGGTTCTCTTCCACTAACACCCTCAAGTCCTTCTCCTCTGAACTGCTCTCCATCTCTTTATCCCCCAGCCTACACTGATGCTGGGGGTTGCCTTGACCCAGGCTGAGGACCTTACACTGGGCTTTGCTGAACATTGAGGTTGACATGATCCCACTTCTTGAGCTTTTCCAGGGCTCCCTAAATGGCACCCTGTCTCTCAACTGTGTCTACTGCACCATTCAGCTTGGTGTCATTAAGTCTTACCCAATAGCTAGCCATAATTATAAGTAGCTGTAATACAATGTTCCTAATACCAAGATTCAGATTCTGCTCTTCTCAGTGGAAATGTCCATAAGCATAAGAGTGGTAGAGGAGGCAGCTGAAAGCATTTCTAACCCTCTAGGAAGTTTGGCTCTTGTTAGTGCTGCTTAACAATTACAACCGTGGTGCTGCAAAAACTCCACACTTCATGGCAGTGATCTGTGCCTTAACTATAATTTTTGAGTTGCAATTGTGCTTTGGTAGAGAAGGAAGAAGTTGGGAAAGCTGTTTGGTGAGTGACAATAAGATAGAGTGGAACAAGTCCCAGAGAACAGATTAGCTCAGAATCTGAACCATCTTCGCTAAGCACATTAAAATACTTTAGTAGCACTTTTCTTTCTTAACAAAAATTTTATAAAACCTGGCTGAATATCAGTAGCAACTGCTACGAGTGATTTAGAATCAGGACTTTTTTGTGTTTATTGTTGTTGTTTCGTATGGGGTTTTTTGTTGTTTAATTTGTTTGTTTTTCAGGGGAGGATGGTGTCCCCTCCAGGATGAGAGAAGAAAGTTGAAGGACATCATAAATCTCACACAGATCTTTTACTTTCACTGTCTAATCCAGGAAGGGTAAAACATATATTCTCAGACACTTGACAATAAAAGATCCTAAAGTAGATGGATAATCTTTTATTTTATTGACTCTAAGGAGATAGAAAATGAAATACCTATTTCTCCTAGATGGAAATTTACACTTCAAGCCATGATGGTAGGCATGTTGCAGATTTTTGAGGTTTTTCCATAAAAACCATTTCCATTGCTTTCAGGAATAAAGACTCTGCAAGAGATTCTCAGACTTTATTTATGTGTTTAAGAAGGATGAATGAAAAAAAGATGTCAATGTATAAATTTTGAATTGTTGCATCTCACGACTTTATTATTTTGTCAGGATTTTGTGGAAATTCCTTGTGTTGGAATGCTGAGTTTCCCAATTTTTTATGAATATTTTTTCAGAGATTCTTTGCAAGGGAACTGAACATCCAGATTTGAAGGTATCTTTGAAATATCCATTCCTTAGCATTTCTGGAGTGTTTCAAGTTTCAGTGTAGATGACTGCCAAGTATTTATGTTGTGTTAGAGAGCATGAGAGCATCTTCAAAGAAATATCAGCTGCTTCAGGGACAACATACAGTGAAATTCATGTGACTCAACTAACATATCCCCAAATTTACTGAAACCAATAAAACAAGCAATCAAAAAACCAAAACCCCGAAACAACACCCTACCAACCCTCCAAAAAGGTACATATTCTACAGATAAAAAGAAGAATCTTAAATTTGATGTGTTCTTTCTGGGAGAAATTCCTGTAGTGAAGATCATCTCTGGTTCGAGATTATGTGTTCTGATTTCATCCGAATCTGTGATGTTAACCTTCTTATTTTACTGAAAGGTAAGAATTGAAATGCAACGCATTTTTATTTTACTTAGTAACAGAATAAATATTGTAAGAACTAGTAAGAAAGTTGAGTTAGTTGAGCTGAAAGGACCCAAACAGGATTTCTTAAGTAAAGGTATCCTTTTCTATCACTTTGTACTATTGGTCATTAAATTTAATTGAAAAGTTTCTGTTCACTACATATAAAAATACACGTAGATGAACAGTTGTATGTAATCACTAAAAGTAGACAATGTATCAAACAGTAATATTTTAGTATACATATTGTATTTATAAGACAGGAAAGCTGGTTGCTACCCTCAGCATCCAACCTGTGTGCAAGAGTTCTGCATGCTGTGTTATGAGAGCTACCAGAATAATCTTTTCATTAATAATCTGTGGTTGCTGTTCTGTCACTGCTCTCTTCAGTGCTGTGTTCATGTGTACTCGTAGGACTTGAGCCACCTTCTAGTGCTGTGGAAGTGCAAAGTTCCTGATAAGCTGCACTTAGCATCCATTGGATGGGTGAATCCAAGACCTGAACTTTGCAATTAACTATATCTGACATATATTATTGGTGATTTGGTGATGCAGCAGCAAATTCTATATTTCTTGTGTGATGGTTTCAAGTGTACTTTTCTTTTAAAAATAAAAAATGAGAAAGTTAAATATTTGCATTACTCAGTGAAGTGTGGGTAAAATATTAAAGGAATGTTGTAACTGAAAGTTGGATTTACACTTCAAAGAAGTCCAAGCCTGTGAAGGTAACAACAAGACAACCAAGGCCCAAATGATGGTTTTAGTTCTACCTTATTTACATTATACATTAATTTTTGTGTCATTATAATAGCTATAAATATCTGTTCTGCAGGCCACTGAGAGTTCTTCTAGTATTGCAAATTTGGCAATGTGAGCAAGTGAGTGGGAATCTATGGGTTTGAGTTATTAAAATGTGCAAACACTTTCTAAATCTTAAGGACAAAAAGATGTGTTACACTATGAGGAAGAGATCTGTGTACATGAGTGAGGATGGTGGGATGTTTATACAGGAAATTCAGTGGGAAGGACAAGGGAGGATTTTTAACATAGAAACCCAGTTTAGCTCCAGCTGGTAGTATGGTATCATTTTTTTAGGTTAATGTGAAGATTACACCCTTCCTGAAAGGGAAAGGAAGGTGCTTCAGCATTTCTATAGCTCTTTCTCTTAAATCTGTGCCTAGCAAAAAGCAAGGATAATGACGACTGGGCATGTGCACCTATGAAAAACTCAGAGGACAAATGTGGCAGAAGTCACAGCTTCTCTCAAGGCAGGTGTCAAGGCAACACGTGAGTTGAAATAGAAGAGAGAACGGACCACAGGTAGCTAGATCACATCAAGTAATCTTGATAACTAGTAACTTACAGTGCTTTATTACTGCTTGTTGTTATCTCTTTGAACTCTTAGCTGTTTTACTTACCAATTCTCTTAGCACCATAGGCTGATGTCATCTTGTTGCCTAATGCATCCCCTGGTGAGCCCCTTCAGAAGCATCCTTTATTTGCACCACAGGGAAGACAACAGTAAGAAGAAACATCTTGAGGACGCTATTTATACATTTGTATTCTTAAAACATGTTCTGTAAAGGTAGGTGGCTGAAGATTCTTGAAGCAATACTTATTCAGGCTAAATGCTCATCAGAACTGTGTTATGTAGGCAGCTACACTTTCTTTGTCACCAAGAGATTGCCTCTTTGGGCACTGGCTTGAGGACTAGTTCTGGAGAGGGGAAAGATGAAAGTAAGAGCAAGACAAAATGCTTCAGGGCCTTGAGGAGCAGTGGGGTGCAGAGAGGAGAGAGTGGTACACCCATCAATAGCACTTGGGTTTATGCTGCTGCCGTAGCACTGCCATGGCTGTCACAGCTGGTAAGAGCAACACAAGCAGTATGCTGCCTGCTGCTCTGGGATTTCTGTTCCATTTGACCGGTTTTTATTTTGGCACAGGGTGGCTGAGAGTGGAAGAGAATGGCTGTAGCTTAGCTGTGGTTTGAAGGGAAGCACGCTGGAAAGCTGGGCAGCACTAGTGCAGCCTTGGAACTGTTCATGTGACAGCAAAAGGTTCACCAGCCTACAGCACATCAGTGGTGCTCTGCCATGCAGGGGCAGCAGTGGTAGGGAGAGACAGTGGGCTGAAATATTCCTGTCTACATCTGTGGATGTGGATGGGTTCATCAAGACTAATATCTGGAGACAACTTGATATTTCTCTGGTTTCAAAATAAAAGCAGATGCTTGGGCAGAGAGGCTCTTCCAGTTAGGACTGGGGGAGGCTGGGGGAAGAGGAAAGATCAACTTTGCTAGAGCATCTTACTTTATTGTTTTTCAATGGTCAGCATTCACCTTAAAAATGAGGTGTTGCACACATTCCAATGAAAATTCCCTCTTCAACCTATTAGGAGATTGGTGTACTGAGGGTTGGAAATGCTTACCTAACTGTGGAAATGCCCTTAATTTAATGCTTACCTAGCTGTCCTACTACTGTGTGTGGCTGAGCTTTGGGCTAAAACTTCATGGTTAACCCTGTCCATCCTGTTCTAGCTAGTGACATGATGATGATGTGACAGAGATGAAATGGCAGAGAAGTCAAATATGTCAGGCAAGGCACTGGTACCATTGTAAAGGACACTGGAAAGCATGTTTTGGAATATTGCATGCTTACTTTAAAATAACTGTGTTAAAGTTGAAATAAAACTAGAACATATGGAAAGTCTAGTGTGGATATTAAAAGATTGAAAATCCTATCTTATGGGAAGGAACTAGAAGAGATTGGCTTGTTTAGTTTAGCAAAATAGAGTTGAGAGACTATTTGACAGCACTCTATAAATACATCCAGGGCTAAATGCCAGAGAGGGGAAAAAGCTATTTAAACCCAAGAACAATATTTGCATAAGAACAAGTGGGCATAAACTTGGCCCTGAGTAGGATTAAAATGGAAATCAGATGATTTCTACCTCTCAGTACAGTGAGGTCATAAAACAGCCTCCCAGTTGGAGCAACAAGGGCATGCAGTACGCCTTGTAGACAAAGAGAGGGACTATGTTCTACAGTGCCCACAATGACCCAAACTTCATGGCTACCTAGTTTCATTCTGGTCCTGTGTTCCCAAGCACTTACAGCGGTGACAGATGTGTCCTGCCACTGGTGGTCATCCCTTGACATGAGAAGAACTTTCTCCTGCTGAAAATGAAGCACTGGTGATAAATTATAGCTATATTAAGTGTCCTTTAATGGCCTGGGGAAGTTTCGTGCACCTCTTGCACCTGTGCTTGTAACGCTGTTGATGCCAGAATGCCTACTGATATCTTAGGAGCTTTCATATCAATAAGATCCCTCCTGTAAGGAAGGCATGCAGGATTAGGCTTTTAATTGTGCTTTAATTAGGCTTTTAATTTCAGTCAGCTTCCCTGACTGAAAATGGCAGAAGTATCTTAAAAGTAATAGTACAGAGAAAAAAGAGTTTTTTAAAAATAACTAAAATAACTTATTTTTTAATGTTGCTAAAAAATCATATGACCTTTAAAGCTGATGCTCATGATTAAACATTTCTTTTTATCCTGCAGTTAGACTAAGAATATGGTACACACTTAGCAGATAAAGAAACCAGAGTGCAGGGGATTTTGGGATTTGGAGGCTGGCATGAGGATGCCAAGATTCCAGGCTTTTGGTTTCCGATTGTAGGGTCTGTCTCTTGAACTGTTCATCCTCTTGACTAACAGCACCCATGAAACTTAACAGTCTTTCTGGTTTTACCCACTTTTTTCTGTCACTAATTTCATTTGGAATCTTTGGCTTTTGAGCTGACATTTTCCAGGCTTGTTCCTTTATTTGTCACTGATATTTTAGGCACTTCTCTCTTTCCTAAAACTCCAAAAGTAAATGCCTCTAAACTTGGTGGTGGACCTTTCTATTGCAGAAAAAGCTGAGGAGAAAAAGCTGAAGCAGGCACAGAAATAGCCTCCTGGGAAGCAGATTGACACATAGTACTTTGGTAGCTTTGATTTGAGTCAGATGTAACTTTCTGAAATTTTTACTCTGTGCAGAAAGGTACGTTCTGTACTGAGAGTTAATCTGGCAAAATGCATAGCTAAAGACAACTTCAAAAAAGATTGCAGTGGTACACAGTCAGCAGTGTGTCAATTATAGTAATTTTCCCTGGGTTTTGATTGCTTTTCCTTGCACATCATATATTCTTTTTATGTAGGATAGGGAATGTGTCTTATCTTCATGTTGTCCGTGGTGTGCTACTGTGTTGTGCCATCGATGGACCTCAGTAAGGAAAAGGTACAACATTTCTGCTAGAGAACATTGCTCTGAGACAGTAAAAAAAAAAAGCAAAACCATTTCTGGTACTGACCTTCATCATTAACCTTTTTTTTCATGCATTTTCCCCACAGCATGGTGTTAAGAAAAAGGGAAGCTGGAGCCAAATATTGTGCTCTTGAATGTTCCTTAGGAGTCTGTGATGAAGGCTCTTCTACATATATAAGGTTTTCCCCAAAATTAGTTTTGGAAGGTTTAAAACTTCACACATTGGGCTGAATGCCAGTCATGTTTTAATTAAAGAAAGAGGTTTGGGTAAGCCTCTTTCAATGTTTTAAATAAAAAGTGTTACTTGAGAAATGCAGAATTCCTTCAACATTTTTGAAAAATATTTTCTTATGCTTTGTTTAAAACAAGCCTGTTAAAAAAAGAAACAACAAACGAAAATCTGACAGACGCGTCTTAAATAACCAAAATAGTTTAAAAAGAAAAATAAATCCAAGTAAAATGAAATTACATTTGGGAGGAGAGGAATCAAACTAGTTTCAGAGTTGGTATCAACTTTTTTTTTGTTAAGAAAGTCTGTTATTTGTCCAGCTTGACTACTGCTTGATGATTCACCTTCTATCATTCAAAGCAAGCTATTTTCCTTCTTAGGACTTTAAATGATGTAAAATTATGTATATCCACACATTTACATTACAGCTGTCACCGTGCTCTCTTGTCAGCATCACATTGTCATTTAACATATTTGGAGGAGGAAAGGGAGTTTGTTTGTTTATGATTTCAGCAGAAAAGTATTTTGGCTTATGAATTCTTTCTTTCCAGGAAAGAAAAAAAGACGTAGAACTTTCAAATTCTTTCTGTTGTTTAAAGAATCTAAAAGCTATATCTTGGGAGAGTACAAACATATGTAATTATCATTTTCCATAGGGCCTACATCTGATTCACAGCACCTAAATTCTTACAGTAATCCAACTTCCAAGTGGAGGTTTTTTCCTATATAAGAAGAGAAAATGAAATGAGATAAATTGCAGATTAGCAGATGGCAAATACTTAGCAGCCTATGTGAAATAATTTTTTTTGGTATTAGTCCAGTTCCAGGCGGATGGATGTCCTCATCCCAAACCTGCCATAACAAATTGCTAAGAAAGCTGAATACTGACTCATTTACCACCTACTTTGGAGAGTTGTTCCCAAAGTCAGAGATAAGATAAATTTTGGAGGGATAGTCTGGGGATGTCCACAGACATCTTCATTACCCGTATTTTCCCTTTCTGTATATAAACAGAAGCCTGCAGTCTCTATGTCTGTCAGTGTAGCACCCCTCACAAGCCTTAAAATTTCTCTTAAATAAAAATAAAAAGCTACTATGTAGGCACAACAAAATTTACTATAAACGGGTCTTAAGTACATAATTACATGATAGACCTAAATGGCTCCAAAAGAGTTGCTCCAGGCTATTGTGTAAGCAATACTCCTTTGAGAAATATATAAATACATGTAATTCAGTATATAATACACATGTTAAAAAACTACCTAATTACATATTTTCCCAGGAGAATGAAAAGGCTCCAAAAGAGCTACTCCAGCCTCTCCAGTACACAATGTGTGTTTTATAACCTTTCATGAATCTCTTCCATTCTTTTTCCGTTAGGAGGGGAAAAAAACAGTAAGGAAATTAAATACAAAACACCTACTGTACATTTAATTTAGAGGACAAAATGCAATGTTGAAATAACATTAAGGGTGTGACGCAAACCAAGGAAAGCCAGGAAATTGAGTGTAAAGGCTGTTACTCCATCCTTAACTCACGTCACTTATATAATGTTTCAGGCCACTGTTCTGTAATGGCAGATTTTAAATTTCATCACTTAAACCAGGGTTGTGGGCTATCTACACTTAGAGGTAATTACGTGGTTTATACTGCTGGAATACCTACATACTCCTAATGTATTTATTTATGTGCAGGCATGTACACATGTTTTTAGGACCTTTTTTTTTCTTTCCTTGTGCTGAAATTGCTGTGGAACTTCCATTTGCCTGAGAATATGTTCATGTGTACCAATATGATGAAGGGAAAGAAAGAAATGAGTTTTGTCTTTGACTGGTGGTGGTGAGATCTGTGGTTACTCTGGGGATCTGCTCTTAGGTCTGAATCCAGCTTTGAAGGAAATCCTGCTGCCCAGACTTACAAACCCCCTTTGCTGGCTGGCAGTTTTGTTAGTGTGGAGATAGAGACCACATCTCAAGTGCAATGCTGGGATACCTGTGGGCATGGTGAGAGCCTGCTGTGCAGGCTCTGAGCTGCATGCTGCCTTTGCAAAGAGGCAGCCTGGAGAGGGTAGAGATGGTCTGATGTGTTCATAGCAACCTGTGTTACCAAGTAGATTATGATAAAAACTGTTTTCCTTTAGAGCAAAAATATAATTTGTTCCCTCTCTTTTGCACCATTCCCTGAAAACAAACAAAATAGTACATACACATTTTATCATTAGAAGGGCATGCTACATGTAAGTAAATTTTATAGTATTGTATATTAATTTCACCACAGAGCCCAATAGAATATACTGCCATTTGCTTCATCTGTTCTGTATTTGTTAATACTGTTCGTAAAAACCATACTATGGGATATCTATGTTTATCCCAAGTGCTGGCCCAGGCAGAACAACAGGATTACAGAAGACAGATCAGCTTTCCATTCTTATTAAAATAGTCAGAGATTCCCTTTTTTTCCCAAATTTTATTAAGTAGATATGTTCTCTTCATGGAAGTGAATCCAAAGCCTTTCTAAAAAACCTTTATTTTTTTATTTATTTTTCATCACAAAGAGCAAGACAGTAGTCTCCTAGCATAGACGTGGGGCTTTCACCTGGGTTGCAGGAGACCCAGTGAATGTGTTTGATTAGCAGTGCAGCAAAGTTCCCACAGGAATAAGCCACAGAGTTTCGCCTGAGCATAGACAGGTGTCCAGACTACATGCGTGGCATATGAAGTCTGTCAGTGTGTCTGTGGCCTGAAAGAGGCAAGCATATCTTTGGCCAGGTCCCAGGTGTCCTTATGAAGGGCTGTATGGGGGGTCTGTAAAGTTGACTTCTGATCAAGATCAGGAAGATTTCTGCTTAATCCAAAGCTGCCATTTGTCCATGTATTCTTGCTGATTCATCAAATCAGTACAGTTTCTTGAAAACCTGTTTTATCCAAAAATGCTTCCAATTTGCTCTAAACTTTCCTCAGATTTTTTGACAAGTGTCATACATAAAAAGTAGTTACAGAAAACTTGATCTTTCAGGTTCATGGGGTTTTTTTAGGAGAAACTTAAAAAAGTTTCTTACATATGTTTTATTCTAGCAGGTATGACAGTGGGATTGCCTTTGTGTTCATAAATCCTATTCCTTTGGATGGCAAGAAAAGGTGATTTTTTCAAAAACGGGAATTTTAGCTCTCAGGGGTCACAAAATTGGATGGGCTGAGAGGAAGCTGCTGTATTATGCAAAACAGAAGGTGAGGTAAAAGGACATAAAAAAGCACCTACAGAGTGTAGTCTTTACACTAGTGTGGCAATCTGCATCCAAAATTGGATTTAAGTGTTTTCCAGCTGAGTGGTACAGTTGGTCATTAGCAGCCTTTAGAGTTGGAAGTGCTTCTTCTATTATCAACAGACCCAGGGAATTAACTAGTTGGTATTTGCTTAACAGCTGTACAGATGACAGAGGGAAATGACAGATAACGTCTCTTTCCTCCACTTTCCCTGATGGATATCCAGTGTTTGCACATTGGGTGTTTTTGTTTGGCTTGGCAGCAGGCTTTAGGGTTAGAGAACCACTGGCTTGCTGCTAGCACTAGGACTGCTGGTGTTGTTTACAGGCACCTGAAAATGTTTGCATCCCAAGGAGGAAGCTGGAGCGCAGTAGCGCAGTGATGGAGTCTGAACAGCAGCGGCCTGTGTTAGCAGGGAACTTGCATACTGGAGTGCGAGAGAGAGAGAGAGAGAGAAGGAGAGAGCACTGTGAGAAAACGTAATAACCTGGCACAAGCAGCAGGTGAGTTGGCACTGGGCACCTGGGTGAATTACTGGGTACTGGCAGCATGCCCAGTATCCAGCAGTATCCCCCTGCCTGTGGTCTCCTACCCTGCAATCTCCTTAAATGTTAGGTACCAAGCCACCTCTTGAGCTGCCTCTCCTCTTCTGCTCTAATGGCAGGGTGAAAGCATCCAGCATGGCTTTTCTAGTCCAGGTCTTGCTCTGAGTATGAGGTTTCCTGGTTTGGCATTGAAATGGAGCTGGCCTCAGGTTCTAAGTACACGTACTTTTAAATGTGGATCTAAGCACAGAAATAGTGTGGATCCTTATTCTTATTCATATTTCACTTGCAGTAGCAAGGGAATGATAAAGTTGATAACCACCTATAGCACACACACTGGATGATTTTTTAGCTCTAGGCTTCCCCTGGCTGTAATTTTAACAACAAATGTATGTTCAAGTGAAAACTAGACACTATGTTTGCATCAGGCAATTTATAATTATAGAGGCAGATAGTAATAGGACAAGAGTGGTTTTAAACTAAAAGATGAAAGATTTAGATTAGATGTTAGAAAAAAATAGATTTCTCAGAGTGTGAAGTGAGGCACTCACGCACTCAATGAGGCACTTAGACAGGTTATCTAGAGAAGCTGTGGATGCCCCACCCCTGGAAATGTTCAAGGCCAGGCTGGATGGGGCCCTGAGCAATCTGGTCTAGTGGAAAGTGTCCCTGCCATGGCGAGGCATGTTGGAACTGTATGATCTTTAAAGTCACTTCTAACCCAAACCATTCTATGATTTTATAGTAGTAATTAAATTTTACCTCAATTTCCATGGCAACAGCTTAGGATGCAACAAACAAAATTATGAATTGGATTCTGGTTCCAGTTCTGCTTATAGAGCCCCAAAATATCTCTGTTCACTTTTGCCAGACTCATTATTCAGTTGATAGAGTGGCTAACTAAAGCTTTCATCCGGCTTTCCTGAATTATTTTAAGAGTCAATTAAAAAAAAAAAAAAAAAAAAAAAAAAGGTAAGGGAAAAGCAATTGGAATTCTGAACCAAAATTCTAACTAGGCAAACAGAAAATTAGTTGTTTAAGAAGATGAGATATCTACAGGTTGCTGCTGAGTGAACCAGTGTCTAAATTTATAGCACACTGGTTAATCCTTAAATATAGTTTGTGTGTCTACTGTTTTAGAGCAGAAAATTTAAAGTATATTCCTATTTAGTAAAAAAAGTGAAGACAGCTTTACAGGGCTCTATAGGGCAGATGGATTTAATAAATGAATATGCAGAAACAGTGTCTACCTTGCCCTACTTGAATTTATGCTGCCTTTTAGGGTTAGACAAAAACCTCTGACCCCATAAGAGAGACCACAGTACTGTATATGCAGTCAGGAATACCAGAGTGCTCTTTGTTGCACTCAGAATAAAGCTCTGCTTTGAAGGCTCATGCTCTGCTTGTAGACCTAGTAAGCAAACCTGGTGGGACTATCTCTTGAAGTAAAAGCTTGTGTTTCATTGAACTTGAGAGGAAGAAGATTCAGTTATCAGGATACCGGCCTTGGACAGGAGTGACAGAGATTGAGGCTTCCAGATGATCACCTGAGCAGTGATCCTTGCATTGCTCCAACTACCTCACTGTGAAATGTGGTTAAAATCATGGGAAATGAATGCATATGAGGTGTTAGGCCTGTGAGAGGAGACCCATAAGTACTGCAGATAAGCTGGAGTGCTGTGGGCTGACAAATGCCTGTGAATATGTCCTTGGAGACAGGATGTGTCCTGAGCAAAGAGAACAGGATCAGGAACACACAGAAGTAAAGTGTCTCTTGGTGCAGGGCTTGTTAAGGTTGGAGTCGTGACAGGCACACTGCCAGTGCATGCAGTTGACATCATTCTAGGGAAGTAAATAAGATGGCTTGATCCTGGTTTTATTAGACTGGTTGCTTCTGCTGCCCCTCTTGTCAAATGATTTGCTTTCTTTGAGAGAAAAATCTCATTCATCCCCTTGTGATTTAGGGAGAATAACGTGGAAAGTCACTTCTGCCAATTCACTTGTATGTAAATAATCATGGCTGCAAAATTGGTACCAAGAGTTATTTGGGATCACCAGATTTCTTTCATATCTCTGTCAGTTACAGGCACAAGGGAATATGTTTATTTTCTAAAAATAGGGTGCTGTCTGCATTTTTAGGTTTTCATTTTATTTTGCATTTTGCCCTCAAACTGCCTTTGCAGTTCTTCAAAATCCCACATCTTGGCCTATTTTCAAATCACTGTTTAGTTAACAGGGCTAGGAGTAGAGAATTCACTATACAAACTCATCCATTTTAAAGATGCTGGTGAATAGCTCTAAAAGGTCAAGATACTTAGATTTTTCCAGTGTGATAGCAGTCTAGCTGGGTTGAGCCACCTCTAAAACACCAACTGTGTCCTGTGCAAACATTTCATTTCTGACAGCCCTTCCAAATGTCTGCTTCCCAATTTTATCTTTTTTTTTTTTTTTCCTGGATTACCACCACCCTCTAACTTTGGCTCCTTGAGATGAAGATGAAAGAGAAGGTGTTGCATCTACCTAAGTTGTGTTTGCCCTGTTCCTTGTTATCTGCCATGCCTGGGTCCCTGAAAAAGACTTATCTCCAGGCTCTCCTGGTGTGACCCATCCACATCCTCATTTGGAATAGGGTAGCAGTGCTGCATTTGTGTAGTGGAGCAGCAGTACTTTATTTTGGTTACAGATTGGGTTCTCTCCAGCACAGGAGAATTCATGTAAGTCCTTGAATTCAACTGGTTTTAGCCTTGCTAAATAAATTTTGCTTTGTAAAGTGAGACCACTGATCCTTGCTGTAATAAGTGGATTTCTGGGACCATCCTACTCTGCACATACTCCTGAGTGAATGTGATATTGTATATAAGATCATACCCAATCTCAGAAGTACACTATGAATGCTTACTGTGACAATTGCCCATTAGTTCCAGTCTTCTATTTCAATGACAATTTTTGCATCCCTTGAAAAACACTCTTCCTCCTGACTGCATTCCAAGGTAGGTGTGAGATAACTCACCATACCACCATTTAATTTATACTTTTGTCAGTCATTCAGTGAGTCATTATTTTATTATTACAGGAATGCAACCCACAAACAGATTTATCCCTCTGTCCCCCACCCCATACTTCAGGTTTTTTGTCCCCAAGAAAGCCTTGGTGCTACATTGCCCAACAGACAATTACAGACCATGTTTCCACCCAGGGTTTCTGTAGCTGCACTCTCTGCCTGATGGGTTTTTTGTCTGGGGTTTCTACCCCTGCATCTTGCTTCATTTTCCTTTCCTCTCTTACTGTTCAAGTAGCTTCTCTGCGTATATTTTCATATTCTGGTGCTTGCAGCCTGAGCATGCAGAGGCACCTTGGAATTAAGTGTCTCAAACTTACCCTTGATCTGTGTTTTGGCTTTCAACTGCTGTTGATGCAGTAGTCAAAAGAGACAAATGGTATAAGCACAATCAGCAAGAGCACACTGGAAATTGCTACCTCCTCCTCTCTTCTTCCAGTCAAAAACAACAGCATTTGTAACCAGAGAAAGCCTTATGCAACACACAAGCATTTCAAGTATGGTAAATGACTTCCAATTGTTCCATGTGTCTAAGTAATTCCTGATCCCCCACTTCTGATATATTTTGTAATTTTTATTAAAACAATTACTTATTCTTATCCTAGGAATTTCTGGATGTTTTGTGTGGACAGTGTCTAGTGCACTACAGATACTTTATCCTGAAAACTTTGCAGACTCTTTAAGTATTTAAAAATAAGAACACATGATGAAATTAGGGATGGGATATATGAAAAATCCCAAAGGGGAAATAAATCCGTTTCCAATCAGCAATAGTGGGTGATTGCTGCACTGCAACAAGTTTCTGATGTTCAGTGTCTCCTGACTAATTAAGATCTTTCAAAAGGAAGCTCCTCTTCCATTTGGAGCTTTGTTGAGAAGGTATAAATCATACCATTGCAGTGGCTTTTTTCAAGAAGTTGGATGAACCTTTCCAATCTGCCTGGAAGACCTCAAAGCACCTCTGGATGGACAACCCACTTTACAGGCTAAGATCTGGAGGCAGGTTTTACAAGAATTAACAGGTAATTTTGAAGTCCTTATTTGGGTCCTGAATCAGAGACACTTGGATTTTGAGAGAAACATATTATTTAAGCATGTATTTTGGGATAGATCTTCTCATCTCCTTGAATTCAAATTTTTAGAATTTAAAAACCCAACCAAACAAGAAGCAATTACTCCTTCTATTAATTTCTAAAAATCTTAGACTTCAATGTTCCTATTCCTAATGAAATTAGATGTGTATTTAAGCAGTGTCCATCTCCTTATTTTCCATCATGTCCCCTGAATTTGCTCTCCCCCTGCTTCTTTTGTCTAGAAAAGAACTCTAAAAAAACTAATAAGGATGGACTTTTAAAATTTCCAACATAAGAAAGTTTCTTGGGATTTATTTATTTACTCATACAGGTGACTGGATTGCCAGGGCTTCTCTTCTGCTAAAACCTGAATTGGTTTTAAATAAATCCTGATGCCTTACACCACAGATGTGATGGCAGTATCACTGGGCTGTGTTTCTGGATCACGGGCTAAGATCTGTATTTTACTGCTTGTGATTAACCCTGTTGTTCCACGTGCAGTGCAGTCAAGTCATCAATTTGCTGTCATAAACATGTCTGTCAAAGCTTGGACTTCATGTATGTTACTTAGGATATGGGAAGGAAAATGGTCATGGGTCACTGTGGAAAGGCAGGAAAAATAAAAGCACGAGCACCGTGGTATCTGGAGCTGGCACAGGGAATCGAGGCAACAAAGACTGGGATGTGGGACCTAGGGTTATATTAGCAACGTAAGAAAACTTTCAGCCTATACTTACAAGGAGAACAAAATAGATTGCATACAAATGTATAAAAGAAAGCTGTCTGATGATTGAGAAATCTCGTTTTGCAAACCACTGACTGTCATTCAAGAAAGATCTGCTTATGACCTTATTCTGTCAAAAAATTCTTGAAGCGAAAGTTTGTATGGGAGAGCAGAGGAAGGAAAATCTTCAGGATCAGGATTATACTTTATGGCCCAAACAGGTGACAGTGGTGGTCTTATCAGGCTGCCCTTATGATAAGATACTGAAAAGTCAGAGAATTGTCTGCAGTAATATCTGCATGAAGAGTGAAAAACATCACCAAGACTGCAGATCCTGAAATGAGAAAATGCCAAAATAAACAGAGATTTTATTTCCTCAGCTGTTATCATGAGATCACAATCCTGTTGAGCAGTAAAGCAATGGTGTTTTCTAAAATGAGCTACAAATTAAGTGATCAGAGGCAAATTTTTTTCTGTTTTTTTTATTTTCCTAATTTTTTAAAAAGTGACTAGTTGACCCTTGGTGTCAAATCCCCACTTCAGGGTTTATAGGGGTCTGATTTTTTTTTCAATATGTTAATATTGAAAATATTATGTTAAATATGTTAAACACTTCCACTCCTTCCACCAAAGCCATACTTCAGGTTGTGTAAAAGCATCAGAAGTTCTATAGGGATTTCTCCTGGAGCAAACATACAAACAGCAGTCTGAGGGATCCAGCTCTTAAAAGTATGGAGAACTTTAAATGGATGAGCTGGGATAACTGGGACGGAAAGAGAGACATCTGTTGAGTTGTTGAAAAGACATATGTTCCAAGCACTTCCTTTGTCATGCAGTTTGGAAATCTTTTCTCTCTGAGTTTATTGCTAATATTTAATTTAAAACAAAGTTTGGATT
This sequence comes from Sturnus vulgaris, assembly GCF_052056855.1. Taxonomy (NCBI): domain Eukaryota; kingdom Metazoa; phylum Chordata; class Aves; order Passeriformes; family Sturnidae; genus Sturnus; species Sturnus vulgaris. The sequence goes on along the minus strand of NC_142243.1, from coordinate 59,250,894 downwards.
GTTGACAAAATTATAACTTGTAAATGGACTTCTCCCCTCCTCCTTCCCAGTCCTGGGTAGTGTTTGCTTCCCCATTTCCTCCTACTGCTAGTCCCAGCTCATGTACCCTGGGTTGTGCTGGAGAAAGGGAGACCTCACCCTGGCTTTGGCCTTATGTGAGAGGACAAGATTGACAGAAGAGTGGGAAGTGGTGCTTTTGCAAGTTGGTAACATCTTGCTCCTCCTGTTCTCCTTCAGGATTGTAATCACGTTTATATTGGATGGAAAACGTGACTTTATTTGTGTGTGTGTGTGTGTTTGTGTATGAACACTTAATGACATTTCAAGGCATCCGACAAAAGCTTAATTCCTTGGATTGGTTTCGTCAAATAATAAAATGACTTGACATAAGCATAATTGAAAGCAGATGTGGAAATATGGACTTTTAGCAGTCATTCTGCCCCCTCTCCCCCTGCCGTTTTTGCTCTTAACTCTGTTCATGCCAGAAATATTTTTATTTTTCTTTCCTACTTCCTATCTGCAGAACAAAGACTGGGAAGGATGCATTCTGAGGAAAGAATCAAAGGGTATTAATTTCACATTTTAATGTCTCTTTGTAAAATTTCCACCTTTTCTGAGTTAATTTTCCATTATGAAGAAAGTTCCTCTCCCCTTATCCTGAACTCATCTGCTCTGTTATGTAATCATTCCTGTCCACAATGGCTGTTTACTGCTATTGCTTGAATCTGAAATTGTAGGTTATGTGCTGGGCTCAGCTAAGACAGCAGCCTACATTGTGTTTTTTTAAAAGGTGGAAGGATTCCTTCCCTGCATTTTACACTATACAGTACATAATCTTTATGGCTGCTCCTTAGCCTGAAAGGAATGGGATAGAAGCATCAGTGGTGATCATAGAATCATTGAATGACTTGGGCTGGAAGTGACCTTGAAGACCACCTAGTTCCAATCCCCTATGTTGCAGGGACACCATCCACTAGACTAGGTTGCTCAAAGCCCCATCCAACCTGGCATTAAAAGCTTCCAGGAATGAGGCATCCATAACTTTTCTGGGCAACCTGTTCCAGTGCCTCACAGTAAAGAATTTCTTTCTAATATCTAATCAAAATTTATCCTTCTTTAGCTTAAAGTCGTTACCCTTTTCCTATCACTACATGCCCTTTTATAAAAGGTCCCTGTCCAGCCTTCTTGTATACCCCCTTTGGATACTGGAAGGCTCCTGTAAGGTCTCCCAGAGCCTCCTCAACCACCACCCCAACTGTCTCAGTCTTCCAGAAGAAAAAGTATTACAAGTATTATTATAAGAGCAAAAGTATTATCAGCTTCTTAAATGTCAGCAGTGGCTTTGTCACTTGAACAGCTCTTCCCAATGTGTCAAACCAGTCTGACTGGAAAAATTAAGGGCTTGGAGTACCAACAATGGCAGTTTAAAGTTAACAGAGATTTTCTTGACTCTTCAGCCATGCCAGCATCATGGTATCATTGTTCACACTGTTTTGGGAAGAAATGATACTTATAAAAACTATTATCATCTTTGATTTTGTCATCCTTTGAAAAAGGAGCTTGTGTGCTTTGGGAGAGTGAGATACTCTGTTCCCATTTCAGTGGGATTCAAGCATAATATCCTGTCAAAAATCCAACCTGGAGCTTTAACTGAGGCCTTTTAGTATCAAGATGCTTTTGTCTGTCTATCTTCCCTCTGATTTTTGAGCTTTTTGACCGTTGGAGGAAAAGACATATATGACCAAGAGGACTGAAAGTCTCTAAGATGTTTATGGTGCCATAAGTTACATGGAAATGGGTGGTCAGTTAATGGAAAAGCTAAGAGAGATGAATTGCATTACTAACTACTAATATATAGGCTGTCAGCACACAAAATGTTGCCATCTGAACTTGTCCTATCCTAGAATCCAAAGTCAGCCCAATCTCTACCAGAACTGAGGGTCAATGCTTTCAGCTTCCCATGAGATTGAGATTTGATGATTCCTTCCTTCAAAGATGAGGTGACTGGTCTATGCATGAAGAAGACCCAAATCTGTTTTTTGAATTCTGAGCATTAGTTTTATTTCTTCATCTGGGGCAGGGTGGGCCTGGTTTCCAAAGGCACTGAGATGACAGGCTCCAACTGCAGGCACCAGTAGTTATTTTGTTTAGAAAGTTTCCATTAATAAGCTGTGTTAGTAATACAATGACAAGTTTAAAAGCAGAAGTTAATATCTGAGGTGAGATCCTCATTTGAATTATGGAAGGTGAAATACACGGGCTGAAGTGCTCAAAAATGAATATGAGTACAGGAAAGCATCTGAATGTATTCAGAGTTTTAAAAAATGAGATGGGGAAAGATGACTGGTGAAGCCAAACAAAAGAGGAACTGCCAGGAATATGTCAGGAGGATAATCTGAGAAAAATAGTTCAGCAGAGGTGTTAGTCCTGCAGAAAAGTGATTAAGAGGAGAGTGTAAGTTAGAGACCCTGGTCTTTTAGTCTACACTTCTATGTGGCAGGCACATCTACCACTCCCAAAAGACCACCCTTCTATTTCAAGCAGGACTTCAGCATGGAAAGAAGATCTAGTATTGGACCAAACATATTGGAAACATTCTTCTAGCCCATCTTTTGCTGCCCCACGAATCTTAGAGCTCCTCCAGGCTGCTGACCAACCCAAAATAGGAGTGCTGAGGAGACATCAGGAGTTTCTCTGTGTTAGGCATCTGTTGTGTCAGGTGTCCTGAGTTTACTCAGGTTAGCATGCACCTCCTTGCAATGCACTGCACAGCTGGAATGATCAGTTTGTGACATGGAGATAGTGTAAGCTCCAGACAGCTGAAATCAAGAGTGTGCCTGGTAAGTGTAACCCAGTGCTCAGTTTAGAATACTCATTTCAACAAAAGAGATCTAATGAGTGTTTGTAATACCTTGGAAGAGGTTAATGCTTTATTAAATGATCACTTATACTTTAAAATTAGTGATAGTAATTTATTAAAATGTAGAAGTCAAAATTTCTGAGCTACTGACTTTATTACTGCTTGTTTAGGCAAGCTTCATACTATACCTTTCAATACCAGTAGTGCTAAAGACACGCTCTTACATTCCTTCAGGATATTGCAACAGGATATATTTATAAAGTTAATAATTATGCTTACCTGTGTAACCACAGAGCATCTTGGGATTGGCCTAGAGAGACAAAAGTTTGAAGCCCATGTCTCCAGTCTATCTTCCAAACTGTCAGTAAAACCATCCACTTGTGAAACCCTGCATGATTCAGCTTGCAGCATTGCAATTTCTTCACTGTGCACAAACTTATCAGATTTGTGTGGACAAAACAGAGATTTGCGCAGTATTTATGGAAAGTTCATCTGTATGTTTTCTTTTTTGCCATATCAAAATGTCAAGAATGTCCATCAGCTTTTCACATGTACACACTGTTCTAAGTTTTGAAAACATAGTCAGCAGAGGCATGTAGTCATCAGCTCCATCAGGTTGTTTCATCTTCTGTGGCCTTCTGAGAAGTGTAGATCTTAGGTAAGTTTTCTTCAGAGCACTTGTTAAACATGTAAAAGTCAGGTTCACGTCTCTGTTTCCTACACTGGGCTAATGTGGTATCCTAGACTAAATGTGTAATGGCAAACTGAATATTGCCCCCTGTTAGGGGGTGAAACAATGCTGGCCACGAGTATTCTTGGTTCTTTGCTGAAGGTGGTAAGCTTATGGCTGAGAAGAAATTTATCACACTGTTGAAAGAATTCTGCAAAGTCAAAACTCTCTGGATCAGTACTCAAGGCTCAGTGTGGTGTCTTTTGAGTGACAGTGGGGAAAAAAAAGCCATGAAATGAAACACTAGGTAGGTCTTCTTATGATGGTTACTCTTCTTTTCCATGCAAATAACATGGAAATATAATTGTGTCCCAAAACTATTAATACTGGCCCTTGCTTCGAACATTTGATTATCGGGTCTTCTAAGCTGTCAGTTTTGACCTGACTTTTGAAGGAAGATTTCAGAACTCCTTAAAATATGTGTTTGTGTTATTTCCATTTGTACCTCCAGGTCTGGAGACTTTCACCCCAAAGCTACTCTTCTCTCCCAATCCTTCCCTGAACTTCCCTTTTCCAGGTCTTTCCATCTCTGTTACACTACAAATCATGCTCCCTTAGAGAGGTACATACTGTGCTCATTCTACTACTTGTCTTCCACCATCTCTCCCTGTGAAGGCCTTCATGTGTGCCTCTTCCCTTCCACATCCTTCCTTCCATTATTTGGGAAAGTATTTGTTGGGAGACTGGATAATAAGCTCTATTGGAAATATGGGATGGAAAGAGATGAGGGAGTGATACTGTTTTCTCAGAAAGCATTAATGAATGTTGTCAGCCAAACCTTTGACCTGAGAGGGAGTGGTGGAAGCACAAAGCAGATGACGAAGGTTCAAGTGTTCCCCATTACTGTTGTGCTGGTTTTCCTTGGCTAGGAGCATCTGGAATAGTCTCTAACATTTTTAATTGAGTAAATGCAGAATTCCCAAGCTATCGTGTGACTGACAGACAAACAGACAGACAAACCTACAAAGAAATGCCATAAATTTGAGTGGGTGGGTTCACAGGATTGGTCAATTATTCACAACTAGAAAAATAAGGTTACATAAATGGTCAAGATTTTTTGGGAGTGACTAATTGTTTTAGATGTCTTATGCTTTGGATGATCCATTAAAAATACCTTAAAAGGGGTTGTGTTTTGGCAAACAAGTTTCCATAATTCGAAAATTGAGGGTCCTTACAGATATTATGGACAACAAGAAAACCCAGAGATTAGTATCAAAATTAGTTTTCATCCCAAACAATAAAGTTATGCATAAGGGCATTGTTTTCTGGTTTATATCAGTCTGTGAATCCTCTTCACATGTTTGTATACAGCCTTACAAATAAATGTTAACAGTATGTTTTATAAGTGATGTTGTATGTGAAAGCACTTTACTAGAAGCAGACACACTGAAAGGTTGGGAAAGGAGGCTTGGAAAGAGCTCATCTGTTAGGTCTTGAATGCAGAGCTGTTTACTCCCCCCCACAAAGTATTTTAAGAGGGAATGGGGCAGTGCTGTTGTCTGAAGCATGGGAAAAGCTGGGTGGTGCTGGCCCTAGTAGGCTTTTTTTTGGGTCACTATAGAACAGGGGTTGCCTGGGATGGGCACAGCCACAAACTGGTCACTCGCAGCACCCTGGGAAGAGGCTGAAGAAAAGCAGCTGAAAGGTCACACAATCCATCCAGCCAAACAGTCCTGGTGGGTGGCAGTCTGAAATAATTCCTGAGCTATTAATTAGGAAGATGCTCTTCCAGGTTCCGGCCGAAGTCATAAGACATGGCGAGGCAAGGAGCCAAAAGATCAAAAGGACACTAAATATTTTTTTTTTTAAACCATTCTGTGGAGAGAGAGAGAGAGAGGAGAGAGCTGTCCGGGTCTGGTTTACACAGGACATGCTGATGGGGCTGGGCTTTGGTCTAGGATGTGAGGAAGCAGTCTGCCTGGCTTTGCTCTCCTTGGTTTTCACCTAAATATACTGTGGATTCTTCCTTTTCTTTTTTTTAATCTTTTTTTTCTTTATATTTTGACTTAGCTTCTCTTATAAAACTTTTTAGCTGGTAGTATTTTTTGCTCTCAGTGTTAGGGTAAACTATCATCTTGATGTGGAAAGACTCTGTGTTAGCCTGTGTTACAAGCCCTTGAGAAGGACCATTGCAAGTGTTGATTCCAAGCAAATTCCTAGTTAGACATACGTAAGCCCATGACATTTTCACTTGAGAATCACCTTCAATAGCACTTGAAATATTGAGTTAATCCAAAAAAAGACAAAGCAGTGATGCCCAACTCCAGAGAACAGGGAAGGATCTACATTGTTTACATGGAAACAAGGGCCAGGTCAAATCCATGTTTCATAAAACAAGTACTTATTGAATAGCACAACCCAGAGAGTCTTGCTTACCACAGACTTCTGTCAAAAGGACTTCTTCTCATTTCCATGAGTCTACTCTTTGCATCCTCTAATGTATGGTAAAAGTATGTGCTGCAACCTTTCCCACATGGACCCCACATGCCAGCTTTCACTCATCTCACACCCACCATTCTGTCATACCTGGCTGAAAAGGAATAAGGAAATTGAAATTCACTGGGAGGGAACTGATAAGAAAAAAATGACTGTTTGACAATCATGAATCCTTATTACCAAGGGAACTTTGCTAAACAGGGTAAGTTTTGGAAACTGAATGCAGCATGGAATTGATTTTTGCAGCAGCAGCCTGGTATAAAGGACACCAAAGCATTTAAACTTGCTTTATATACCATGGATTTATTTCTTTTTTCCCCCACTTCAAAACAAAAGGTAGGTCTTGAATGTGGAAGTAGAAGTTGTTCATTTTTGCAGGGAAAAAGAAAGCCAACATTTTGCAACCCAAACAGGAAGCATGACAGTAGGTCCTGATTGTACAAAATCTTTATTCTTCTGCCATTCCTCTTGTGGTTGCACAAGGGAAACCTCCTTTTAGTGGAATGTTTTGGTAGGGTCCGAACTGAGTCCAGTGAGGACTCTGTTGCAATTTCAAACTTGGAGCAGCTGCCATCCCTCCTTAATGACATCAGTGACATTTTGATATAGCAGAGCAAGTTCTCACAATTTTGGTGGAACTCACATAGTCATATAATGCGAGACTAACCTTTTCTTTAACTGTCATATTTTTTTTTAATATCATCACATTTGTTTCAAATAGCATTGCAGAGAGGAGAGGTCAGAGCAATAGATTGTGGCATGCCTCACTTGAAATTTTGGTGCCTATTTCTGATTGTATATACATTTATACAAATATTGAAGAAAATAACGCTTTATAGCAAAATATTTTTGAAATATAAAATAAATAAAAATAATATAAAATATCATTGAAAGGTTCATTAACATCTTTTTTTTTTCCCATGTGCTTTGAGAGGGAAACACAGAAGCAGGCAAACCTGCCAATTGTTTAATGATATTTCTGCTAGTGAAAATTCACTTTTTTCAGGCCCAGAAGAAACTAGTCTATTTACACTTTTCAAAACCTGAAGGCCTTAGGAGTGCATGATTTCTTGTAAATATGATTAAGATACATGAAATTTGAGCTTCTAAATGACTCTGAGATTTGGAAAATACCACTGGTTACTTTCTATGATGAGAATGATATAATATTCCTATAATGAACCAAATCATCTAGGATGGCATTAACTTTCAGTAAATGTAAACTTTTATTCAGATTCAAAGGAGTGACAAGAGTCTTTCCCCTACGGTAATCAAACATTTTT